>NC_056743.1:967281042-967393542 GCF_019279795.1 Protopterus annectens
AATTCCTGGAAGCCTTGGTTATCTTGATGTGATAATAGGCATCCTTGAGGTCGAGGGAGCACATCCACACTCCTTTTTCCAACAATGGGAAAACGGATTGCAAAGTGACCATTCGGAACTTGGACTTCTTTACAGAGTGGTTTAAATGGCTGAGATCCAGAATGGGTCTCAAGTCCCCTGTTCTTTTTGGCACCAAAAATAACCTTGAGTAAGTTCCTAATCCGATCTGGTCTGCAGGGACTGGTTGGAGGACTCCCTTTTGTAGCAGCTTTGAAACCTCTATTGCCGCCTGATCCCATTGACTGGGTGGAACGTCCGGGATTTTCCTTGACGGAGGGGGGGGGGGGCGAAAAAGGGGAATGGTGTAACCTCCGGTGATGACTCGAAGCACCCATCGATCCTGAGTGATGGACTCCCAGGCCTGAAGATGCTCAGAAAAACGACCCCCGAATGGCTCCTGAGACTCAGTCGGGTAATCCCTCAGGGACGCTGGTAGGAGGAACCACAAAAGGACTCACGGTCTCCTGTATTGCGGGGGGGGGGCCTCCACCACCTCTAGGGCGACGTCTTCCATTAAAATTCTCCCCTCCTCTGCCCCTGGAGGGGGGGGGGGCACTTTGATGGGCAAGGGAAGACTTTTGAGATTTTCTGAACCACATTTTCCCTCCCCTTTGAGCCTTGGGATAAGGCCTAGTGGGAAGTGAAAAACTGGCCCCAACGGCAGACAAAGTCTTGCCCTCCTGCTCACATCTAGTGAGGGTGTCTCACTTTGGGTCCAAAAAGAGAGGACCCATCGAATGGGGCATCTGTGAAAGACTTGAAAGCCTCCGCAAAATGACACAAGCGCATCCAAGCTTGCCTCCTAAGGGCTATGCCCGAACTCGCTGCTCTACCCGCCCCTTCGGCTGCATAAGATAGGAGCCTCATGGACGAGTTGACGATGGAAGAAAGGGAAGACAGCAGGGCGTTAACAGGCTGAGCCAACACCTCAGGCAGGTTACCCAACAGGGTATCTCCCAACTCCTTTATGAGATCCCTTTGGAGCCGTGTAAAATGACAAGTAATTCAGCGACCGCAAGGTAAAGGTCGCTGAAGACAGGGTACGCTTCCCATACCTATCCATACTCCTAGACTCCTTATTAGGAGGATGGATGGATGTAGAAGCCTCCGCCACATCCTGCTGGGTGGCGGACGCCACCACCATGGCCAGAAATTCTTTTCCAGGCGGCGCAGATAAACTTATTGGGGTGGCTAGGAACTGGCTCCACAGAGTCAGGGTGTTCCCACACCCTTCGACAAATAAGATCCAATAATTCATCGAAGGGTGGAGACACCCAGGAGGTGGAAGGCTGGGCTCCGAAGGCCTTGAGGAAGACAGACTCCTCCTCAGAAGAGTTTTTGGAAGGCCAGTCGCCCAGCTGTCTCAAGATCTCCAGGATATCAGAGAATGAGACATCATCAGAGGATGACTTTGGGGACCCTTCTGCATCATCGAGATCGGTATCCGAGGTGACAGACTCATCTGGGGAGTCTATGTGTGTCCTCTTACACAACTTCTTCCTGGGAGGCTCTTCAGGGACAGACTCTGAAGGGCCCTCAGAAAGAAGGGGACCACACATGGAGGTATCCTCAGGCCCCGGAGCCCTGCTATCCAGAGATAGGGGGGCACCAGAAGCTCTAGTCACAGCATCTAGGGAAGGAGTTGCTGATTCAGGTGAAGTCACAATGGACTTGGCCAGCGTGCTCCTCATAGCCTCGAAGGCAGGTCCACCCGAATCGGACGAAAAACCCGCCTTTGAGACCATGACCAGAGTCGGGGTACCCCTAGCCGAAGCACCAAGGGGGAGACTCGGAGCTGCAGCCTGAAGCCCCGATGTATCCCCCTCGGGTCCGACTGAGGACACCAGAGTACCGAAACCTGTAGACTGAATGGAAAAGGTTGGAGCCGATGTCGGATCCGAAAGACTCACAGGAGGTTTCGGAGCAGACCCAGGGACTTCACTCGATTCAGCAGACTCCGGGTCCGACGACACCGAGATTGTCGGAGGAGGAAGAAACTGAACCGATATAGTAGCTGGCTCCAGAGCCGCTTGGGCTGGAGCCAAAAATAATTTAGTTAACACTGGCGACTGGAGGAGCCTCTGGACCACCCTATCAACATTCGAATCAGAGAGCCTGGAGGGCTTGGAGGAGACCGACAGGGGCCGAGAGACCTTCTCAGTCGGAACAGAGATAAAGGTAGGGGAACGGCTCCGAATCGGCTCCAAAATGATCGGAGCCGAAGTAGGTTAGAGAACTACCGCAATCTCCTTCGGCGCCAACGATCATGGAGTCAAAGAAGCCGACCCCGCAATAGACAATACTTCCTGCGGCTCAGAGACCAGCGGAGCAGAGGAAGGAGACATATCCTTGGATGGTGCTTCCTGTGGCTCCGAGACCAGTGGAGCCAAGGAAGGAGAAGTAGTCTTAGATCTTTTCTCCGGAGGCTCCGAAGAACTAGATGGAGCCGGAGACTTCATTTTTGACTTTGATCTAGATTTCTCAGAGGGAGGAGAGGAAGCCAAAGTTTCCTCAAAGGAGGGTTTAATCAAACCCTTGAGGATAAGTTTATTGTTTCTCTCCTGTAACACCCTGGCAGAGAAAGCATGACACACTGCAGGATTCCTGCAAATGTATGGCACCGAGACAATATACGCAGTTAGCATGTCAGTCAGTTAGCGACATTTTGTAAGCGCATTTAGAGCATTTTTTAAAGCTAGATGGCTTATGCTCTTTAGGTTCCTTGCCCGACATAAGGAACAATCAATAAGCAGCAACAATATCCAAAAAATAGACAATCACTAGCACACTCGCAACACAAGTTAGGGAGGAGGGGGAAGGCTCTAACAAACGCCCGTACAAAAAACACTCAAGATGGGGCAAAGGCCCTCTAACTCAAACGGGCCTAGCCCGCCAAACAGAAGGATTACCAACCACAACACAATCAGACACAACCAGGGATGCAATCGACAATGTAGCTATTAAAATAGCTTTTGATATAATAACACTCAAATTTCTCTAATTGAAAGTCAAGAAAAGGGGTACTTAGCCACAGCCAAGTCGAGACCACATCGTTACTCTAGGAGCGGCAAACGAGATCTGGGGGTTTGGGCGTGATGCATCCTGGGATACAGGGTTAGCCCAGCCAATGAGAGACTTCGTGCTATAGTGGCTGAGTCGGAGCCGATTCTCGGCTCTGAACCAGTCAGTAATGAATGTATAGGATCACATTATATCGAATAGTTACTTGTCTTCAGAGCAGAGTGCGACTGGGTATGTAGATTTGGAGCAAAGAATTTATGGTGGGGCATATTCCTGAGTTGTAGATGATTTTATGGGCCATAGTTGTCGTTACCTTAGTTGCTGGGGTAGTGAGAGCAGCACAGTGATGTTTGTGGAATAGTAATCCTGTTGCAAATTTGGCAATTTTATTGTAACATGATTCCAGCTTATTTGCTAGTGTAGGGGCACCTTACAGTAAAGAGGATAATGGATATGTGGTGGCCAGTGTTCTTTTTGAGTCAGTCTCCATACAATTATTTTGTCGATATAGCACTTAACTTTTTTTATGGTATTATGAGTAAGGGGGTCAAAGGTTAGCTTGTCTATGGTTATCCTTAGAAGTTTAGCATGTGAGACCACTTCAATTTCTGCTTTAAGGGAATGTATTTTAAAGTCAGTGTAGTATGATTTTGGTGTAAAGTAGTTGTTTGGTTTTGGTTTAATAAGAGCTGTGCATTATTGAGGCATGTTTCAATGGATGAGAAGGCTGTTTGGGATATATGTTTAAGGTGTGTTAGATTCTAGGAGGAGAAAATGATAGTAGAGTCATCCACGTATTGGACAATAGTATTTTGGCAGGAAGTGGTACGGAAATTATTCATGAAAATGTTGAAAAGGGGACTGGGGATGGAGCCTTGTGAGAACCCTGTTTTATTTGGCAAATATTGTGAGGGGGAGCCTTGCTATTTTACACACTGCTGTCCTTGGGATAGGTAGCTTGAAAACCACTGTAGAGAAGTGTGAGCAAGGCCTAGTGAAGATAAGTTCATGCAAAAGTTCAGGGTGTGACAGTGTCAAATGTCTTTGATAAACTCAGCAATATTTCTGAGGTTATTTTGAAAAATAATTCCTCGAGTTCAAAAGCAACAGGATCCTCGTCTGAAGCTGAATGGTGCCAAATGAGATCTGGGGTATGTCAGGTTGATGTGGCATTATACGTAAAGGGAGGAGCTTGAGAATTTTTGGATCTGGTAGAAGTGGTAGAGTTAGATCAGTCTCTCATATCTGAGCCCATCTGCTGAGGAATGAATGAAAAGAACAGAAATTCACACCCCTCAGGCACCTTGCAAAATCTACCAAGCTTCTTGGGAGCAGGGGGCTGAGAATTAGGGGCCACAGAAGCTGCTGAAAAGCTATCTAGGAAGGCAGCAAAAATAGGAGAAACAGAAGGTTTGGAAGACTTCATCTGAAGGAGTTCATAACACCTTTTCTGGATATCAAAAACTTGAGAGCAAACTCAAAGAATTCCATCATACGAGTAACACTGTCTCCAAAAGAAAGTTCTTCTAAAGGAAAATGTAAACCAACAGAATCCTTCTCTTTTGAGCCAAAATCCATGGGTGAAGGAATTTGAGAAGAATAGGTTAAGGACCCCCCCACGAGTCCTGATCAGAGGAATGCAATTACCTAGGTCTTTTAAGAAGAGTGGAAGACCAGGGATAAGTAAGCGCAAACACCCCTTGAGGAGGCTTTAAAGCCATCAGGGGAAATACGCTCGATTTCCGGTTTCTTTTTCTGCCAAATATCAGCACAGAACACCCTAGGAAGGTCAGCATCTTGGCGACATTCACGCACTAAGGATCTCCTCCCTCACTAAAATCTGTGGAATCACCCTTGATCCCTTGGATATAATCAGCAGAGGTTCATCCTCAACATCTGGAGCAGACGTCTGTAAAGCCTTCAAGGACATGGGAGAAGTTGGATCCATGCTGGCCTCTGATGTGTATGTGACAGAGGAAATCAAAGGCAACCATTGGAGGTTACTCCAGACTTTCACCAGCCTCAAGGGAGATGTCTGGGGGAGGCTGGATGGCAGCCATATCAGAGCAAAACTTTGCTGGGCCTTTTTCTTGGCTAACTGTTGTTCCTTGGGATAAGAAGACTCCATCATAGCACCTTAAATCAACAGCTTGAGGCGTTTGTTTTCAAAGTAAATAGACAAGGAGGAGAGACTACCAAGAAGGGCCTTAAGGACAAAAGCCTAGCAGACAGAACACTATGGTTGTGGCAAGCACTCAAACAAATGCACTGGTCATAATGATTTTTATGGGGAATCTGCCTCCCACCCTAACATATGCCCTTTCTGGATGACATGAAATCAATCGATACTAAATAAAAAGATAAGGAGAAACTTCAACAGGGAACTTATCTGAAAAAAATGTCTTGTTTTACTAGCACAGAAGAAAGGCATTCAGACAGACATTCAATGATGGTATCTGGACTGGTGGCAAAGAAGTTCTGAAAGTGTGCATCTGTACATCACCTTTAAGCCCTAGTCCTTGTGCAGGGAGTGTACATGTGACATACGATGCCTGTAAATACTAAGGCTTTGGTATACTGGCCGGACTTTGGGATATCCTTGCCAGGAGATCCCTTCCATTACGAATAATGCAACAGTGATATGGAAGGACATCATCCGATCTTTGGGAATAAAACTACAGCCTCCTACCTACAAAACGAAAACCTGTCATTCAGAAGTCTTCTGAACAGTGATGATGACAACCTAATACAGCATCATGTGAAAGTGCAATTTCATTGCCTTTGAACTAGCTGTTTTATAGAAGCCATGGATAAGCCTTTTGGTTGTGAAGCTCAAATCTCAGTGAGTGGAAGAAGCCTTCATAGGTTGGTGAAGATGCAAAAACATCTTGAAGTGCTTAACCAGCCTGTGCTGGGCAATTGTCTTGCACTCCACTACAGGCAGATATGCCAGAGACGCACCTTAACTGTGAAATAAATGACATTTAAGTCATACAGGTGCCTGAGATAATCAAGATCAGCTGCACAGAGATTAACTGAAAGAGCAAGATAATCCATCTCAAATGGAGAACTTCTTTCACTTCACAGACTAAGTGTAAAACTCATGCTGGAAGGACCAGCAGCAAGTGAGTGAAGCCAATAAGCAGGCGCTGAAAAATAAATTTCTTGGTTTTTACAGAGATAGTATCATCCAGCCTGAAATGACAACCTCCTCAACCATCAGTGGAAGACCAGGATGAAACTTGTCCGTTCCCCTTGAACTTCGTGATTAAAAACAGTCAAAAGGAAAAGTGTGTAGCCATACAGGATTGTTTTAAATACATATGTTAATTAGGTAAGCCCACTGGACATAAGCATCCAATTTCAGGAGAAACTCAGAAGTATTATCAAGTTTGGAAACTTGCTTAGAGTCACACAGTATGCAAATGGAGTTGAAAGGAATCCACCCTATACCCTTGGCTACAGGAGGCAGTGCATTAGGTTCATAGGTAGGTACTGGGCTATTGGCCCTAGGGCCTACATAAGCCTAGCCAAAAAGGTACCCTGGCTTTCACCACCCAAGAAAATTATTTTCCTGTACTCCTGTCGAGCAGAGCCACAGAGGTGATTCTCGGGGTGAATTTCCTATTTCCCATCCAATCAGGATTTTTCTTGAAGAGTGCTAATGAGGAGCTTTGTTTGATATAGATAGGTAGTTTGTTCCAGAGTATGGGAAGTCTCCGAGACAGGAATCTATCCCTCCAGCATGTTCTATTTATTGCAGTGACAAGGTTTAGGTCCCAAGAGTGTGTAGCTCGGAGGGATTGGGATTTCTTTAAGTGGACCATGTCCAACAGCTCTGGGTTTGACATAGCTTTGTACGTTAGGCAGAGATCGCCTCTGAGTAAGCGATATGTGAGAGTAAAGCTGGAGTTTTTTTTGAGATGGTCTGCGTAGGGCATCTGTTTGAGGCTGGTAATCCTCTTTGTGAGGTATTTCTGCGGCCTTTCCAGTTGTTGTAGGTGTCTTGTGAGGTACATAGCAAAACGGGCGTTGTACTCTACAATGGATCTAATGAGTGACGAGTAGATGGGAACAATGACCTCTTTCCTGGATGAAAAACCTTTTGTGACAAGGTGTGCTATGTAGAAGGGTTTCCTGACTACTGTGGCAATGTGACTATTAAAGGAGAGACTGCTGTTCACCTGTGTCCCAAGGTCTCATCACACTTTCGGTGTTAAGTAGACTACCACATCTATGTGGTAGCTCATGGGTAGAGAGTTTTTACCAAAGGGGATGACAATGTACTTTGTGGCATTGAGCTTGAGGCCATGGCTTTGACACCAGGCATCTGTCTCGGTTATCGTTAGGAGTTTCGATTATGGCTCCTAGTTTGCAGTCATCTGCAAACTTCGTTAGCCAAAGAACTTCTGTGTTAGCCTGTACTTCAGAAAAATAGATACCAAACAGGAGAGGACCCAGGACTGAATCCTGTGGTACTCCCACCTGTCACTAGTCTGAAGTCGGATTGGAGTCTGCTACTTTCACAGTGTGGGCTCTTGTCACTGAGCCCGTTGGCAACCCATCTTGTGACACAGGGATTTATACTTAGTTTAGTGAGTTTATCTATAATTCCAGCGTGGGGGATGGTGTCAAAAGCCTTTGCGAGATCTAGATAAGCTGTGTGAACCACCTTACCCTTGTCTACGGGCTTTGGTGACTGCTTCAGGTTTAGGAGACGTGATCTGCCTTTTACAAACCCGAACTGGGTGGGGTCCAAAGTTTGGAGATTACCAATGTCTTTCTGTATAAGATCCATGATGATGCGTTCCATGGCCTTGTAGACCAGGCTCGCTAGGCTAATGGTAAGGTAGTTCCCGGGGTCTGTGGTGGCTCCCCCCTTTGTGGAGTGGGATAACCGTTGGTGTGTCATTCAGTGGGCACAAAGCCTGAGGTGAGGCTATGATTAAACATGGTGCTTAGGTGGGGTGCTAGTTCATTCTGAAGTTCATGTAGAACGCAGCCTGGGATGTTGTCAGGTCCCATGGATGCTGTGTTCTTGGCTTTGGAGAGTGTGGTTTTTACCTGTGCAGCCGTGATTACAGGAACTTTGCATTCTTCTGGTACAGAGATGTGCCCTTTAGGGGGTGAGAAGGGGGGTAAAGTTAGCACTGAACTTATCTGACAGGATGTTGACAATATCAGTTGGTTCTGTATATTTAGTGCCATTGCTGTAACTCAGAGCAGATCTGAGTGTTGCCATTGAGATTCTTGACATAGCTATAGAATGCTTTATGGCTGTCTTTAGAATCTGTGGTGACTTTGTTTTCGTAACTAGCGGAGGATTTTATGAGGGATCTCAGCTTCTTACTGAGGCTGACATGAGTTCCTCCAATCATGGGATTTTACTCTTTTTGGCAAGTTTCTTTCTTCTGTTGTAGAGTTTGTTTATGGCAGGGGACCACCAGATTGGCTTCCTTTTTTGGAGGATAGCATCTTGGTTCTGTTAGGGATAGAATGATCCATGCACACATGCAAGTGCATTTGTGTAGGATTCAGCAGTCGTACCACTATTGTCCATCTACGTGGGTGTCGTGACGTTTGCCACTTCTGTCTTAAGAAGCGTGAAGTTGGCTCTGGAGAAATGTTTTACAGTGGTTTCCCTAATGCAGGGTGGGAGCGCGATGTAGATGTCTACGGTGATTAGCTTGTGGTCTGATCTGACCAACGAGGAATTGACTTCTGGTGTGGAACACCAGTCGCCCATGTTGGTAATGACCAGGTCTAGGATATTGCTGCCCCTGGTGGGGGTGTGGAGAAGTTGATCCAAGGCATTAGAATTTATGAATTCCAGAAAACGTTGAGCAAGAGAGTTGGTACAGGAGTAGTTTTCCCAGTTAATGGTGGGGTAGCTGAAATCACCCATTAAGGTGCTGGGCTGTACCCTATTATTTTCCAACTCAGAGTCTTCATTCTCGGAGCTTCCTAAAGTATCAGGGGGGTGGAGATGTATACACCTTCAACTCCCCGTGGTTTTGCTAAATCCAACAAAACTAATTTCCTTATTGGCAACTTGTCTTCTCCAGAATACCACCCCCCCCAAAAAAAAATAAAAATAAAGTAAAAATTCAACAAGAAGGGATTTATAAAATTTTCATCTCCAGAAGATGGATGGAACTGGAGAACAGAGCTGGCAAGCACATTTATTTCTCCTGGGATGTGAAATTCTCTAAGGGTGATGCATCTCCCTAAGGAGTACAGCCAGACATGTAATGCCTCCCTACTCAAGATGTACAATGTTTCTCATTTTCTGTTAGCATAGCACAACAGACTGGTTTGTCTGACATGAGATGGACAGGCTCTTGTCTCAGATTTTTCTCTACAACCTTCAGGGCATGAAATTCTGCCCACAGTTCTAGCTCACTATTGTGAAGCAGCATCTACAATGAGGGTCCTCTTCATTGGCTTCACAGAGAAACCAAGGTATGCTCTCTTTCCCACTAGTTAACCACATGCCATGACTTAAAAAGATTATTGCAGGAAAAGAAACCCCACAGTGAGACAGCTGAGGATTACACATTACTTCAAGGCTGAGGGACAAAACTAGGATAAATGAAGATTATGTGACAAAGTGGTGTTATTGTAACCACGAAGACCTCATCATATATTCAAAAACCACATCCTCTGGCATGTAAACAAACCATGGAGATCAGAGCAACTAAGAAAGCCCAGAAGGTAATGATAATCTGTACCTAGATCCTCCTTTTTCTCTTCACCCAGGGTGTCCCACACATGATGTTTAAGTCCTCTCTGGGGAAAGAAATGACCAACAATGCAGACTATCCAGATGATTTGTACCCTAACAAAGGTCATCTGTGGAGTCTGGCTCAGGAAGGATTTCTTCTCTTAATGAAGACTCCCAAGGCCTGCGATTATCAGATTACCCAAGAAAAGCAGCAGCTGGGAAATCTCTGTGATGCCACCAGGAGAAAGTCTTCCAAGTAAGGAAGCATATGGTAGTCTTTTCTCCTAAAAGCTCACTACCACTGTGGTTGGCACACTTGGGGAATACTTTGGACAGAAAGGAAAAAAATAAACTACAGCACTTTATTAAAGTGGTATCCTCCCAGTGTGAAGAGAAGAATCTTCCTATACGGCATATAGATATGGATATGCTTAAAGGAATCCAGAAACTATGCTTCTGTGAACAGAGGGTCATGACCACCCACCCAAGGGTGCATCTTTCCGAAAGCAGCACACCACTGCTGTGAATTAAATTAACATGTCTCCTTGTCCACTTCAGGAGGAACAGGAAGTGGAACTACTGACCCCATTCCAAAGGAGGGGAATATCTCAATGGCACCTTACAGGAGTGGAGCATGGGCTTGTCCCAAAACCTCTGACATTTTATTTAGCCCCTGAGTGGAGTTACTATATAGGAAGACACTGACTGTTCTAATAAATGAAGGGATACAAGTCTCAAAACAGCACAAGAGAGATTCTAAGTCATAAATCCAATTAAAAAAGCGCAAACGGTACCAAGTAAAACCAAACCTATTCCAAGGCACACAGGAAATAAAGCCAGCAACCGAGATGGAATTTTTAATCACCCACAGAAGACAAACGCATACACTATTTACAGCGTTTTCGTTTCTAGTACATAAACTTCAGCAGATGTAGACTGATAAATCCACAGACCTTTTATACTATCCCATTTCCCCAATTAATCTGTTTAAAAACAGACAATATAAAATTGTATTTCACAAATACGTTCACATAAACTCACAACCTTTTGCTTGCTTAAAAATGGTAAAAATCACAAAAACATCTGGTTAAGAGACAGTATGAATATAAATATAAAACAAAACTTTCACAATGAATTTACTGTTAAATTTTAGATCTTATACTTGAGCTCCCTCTTGTGGCCATTTTTTATGTTATAACCTTAAAAGACTAAATTAAAAGGGTTCCTATCAGCATCTCGAACGCTGACAATATCGAATACGATACATTCGCACCGAGAATGCTGAAAGTGCAGAACATCGAACAGGTAAACGGAAATCTCCGTAAGGGGAGATTTCCATTTACTTCAATGTAGTGCGGTCTCAGAGTTGGTATATTTAAGTAGTGGGGGTGCAGGGGGGCTTGCCCCACCTGCCTAAACTATTTTTTTTTTTTTTTTTTTTTAAAATCGGCATTCGAAAATTTAATAGTGCGATCATTTCAGTTCGCTATTTAGTGATTCGAACTATTACATTTTCGAAATGCTGATATAAACCCAAATTAAAATGACTTAAAAACAAGCTAAAAATGAAAGGGGGGGGGTCCAATAATAAATGACTAAATATTTTACATAGTAAAAAGTGAATATAAACATTTCTACAACTTAGCAGATCTCATTTCCAATAGGAAAGCTATTGAAATATTTTCATTTAAACCAGGTGGTACAGTTGCTTGTAAAGTTACCTGCCACCATAGCTCCTATACTCAATCCTCCCTTTCCATAACCCCCTCGAATATATTTCTTTACACTGTAATACAAAAAAAATGAAAATTGCGCTCTTGTGCATTCCTGAAGATGCTTAAAAAGTGCATTAGTCTCCTTTTTAGTTTGCATACCATAGCAGTGTTCATAAATTCTCTTCTAGCAAAAGGTTTTATTCAAGTTTATGTGACCTTATTTGTGAAATACAATTTTATATTATATGCATGTGTGTTTAAACAGAACGTCGTTTTAAAAGTCAATTAACCTCATTGATATCAATTAGGGAAATGGGATAGTATAAAAGGTTTGTGGATTGATCAGTCTACGTCTGATGAAGTCTATGTACTAGAAACAAACATTGTAAATAGAGTTTGTGTGCTTGTCTTCCAAAACTTTAATTCCATCTCAGTTGCTGACTATTTCCTTTGTGCCTTGGAAATGGTTTAGATTCCAAGGCATCCTGTCCAAAGTCTTAGACTTGTTATCAAGTAGTATGGTAGAATGGTGGTGTGTTTGGGACAGCTATTAGGCTGAGGCAGTCTCTTAAAAGCTCCATAGGATACTTGTCTATGATTTCATTCCTCTGCATTGGGGCCTGCAGAGGGAATCGGATTGATCAGTCTACGTCTGATGAAGTCTATGTACTAGAAACAAACATTGTAAATAGAGTTTGTGTGCTTGTCTTCCAAAACTTTAATTCCATCTCAGTTGCTGACTATTTCCTTTGTGCCTTGGAAATGGTTTAGATTCCAAGGCATCCTGTCCAAAGTCTTAGACTTGTTATCAAGTAGTATGGTAGAATGGTGGTGTGTTTGGGACAGCTATTAGGCTGAGGCAGTCTCTTAAAAGCTCCATAGGATACTTGTCTATGATTTCATTCCTCTGCATTGGGGCCTGCAGAGGGAATCTGTCTTGCAGGCAGAAGAATCAGAATCGTGACAGTTCCAGACTACAAAAATAGCATTAAGTAAATATTATCAATACATTTTCCTAGGGGTAAGGTAATGAGGACACAGGCTGATTCACAAGAGGCTTCACAAGGTCAATGGCTTTGCCAAAGGAGGGGTCCTAGGTGGTGTAGGGTACTAGAAATGTTTCTGTTAAATTGAAATTATCAGCATGTACATGGAAATTGTACAACTCTACATTTGTAATTGCTGGCAGATTTATTGAAACAAGCCGACCAAGCACTACCATGACATTATAAAATATTTTCTTTATAAACACAGATCATGGAGATGCGCACTTCCTCAGCTGACAAGATTACAAAAATGTCCACCAAAAGGTCTTTTACAACCACTTTTATCTTTTATAGTTTCAAAACTTTGTCCTTGATGAAAACATTCTTTTCCTGCACTGAAGGCTTCTTGGTCTGCATTCTTCTCAATCCAGAGAAAACCAGTTCTCAGCAGGCCAAAATGTTTTCACTGACAGAACAGTGTAACTTTTTCTGCTGAGTTAGCCATTTCCCTTTTCACTTGAATATATGTTGTACATTCAACTGTTTAGGATATTTCAACAAGCCTCTATTGTTAATCTATTTTGTTACAAAAACATTCAGAAGTACAATACTATTTGTTCCACACAACCACATTCTGTTAAGCCAATGCATATTTCTATTCTGCACTTGCAGATGCTATGTCACGTGTTATTTCTAAAAAGATCAACTGTTGCTATGATTGCCAAACCACTGTTACTGTGAAGTCAAAGCAAACTGTATTGTCACTTAGACCTACACACAGGTAGCCTAAACATAACTTTGCGCATCTGGCTCAATTCTTGATATTACAAAGGAAACTGAAATAACATATACAAGTCGAGGAATAAACATAACTAACAAATACAACACTACTCCTAATACACGCAAGAAGGCGTAGAGACATTTACCAACACTCAAACGTAAATAATACCCTCCCCGAGTTAAATTAACTATCCTATTTAAAGTAAAATGAAACACACTACAGATTGAAATGCCCAAGTTATTTCTCTAATATTGCACTTGAGTGAATTAAATACTGACTATGGATATAAAAAATAAATATTGTACTTGCATGGAATATACGCAAGCGTATATTGCACAAATAAAAATTGACTTATTTGTCCAGACCCCCTGGGGCTAGTGCCAGAGTTCAAAAGTCTAATCACTGTAGGGAAGAAACTGCTACTAAATCTTGTAGTCCTGCAGCGGATGCTGCAACATCTCTCCCAATGCCAGAAGCTTAAATAGTCCATGCGCAAGATGCATGTTGCCCTGTATTATTTTGGTGGCCTTTCAGATGTTTCTTGCAAGAGAGACACATTATCGATGGAAGGCTGGAACATGTTACCTTCTCTGCAACCCTCACCACTCTTCGTAGCACCTTCTTTTCTGTAACTGTGCAGCTTCCAAACCACACCGTGAAGTTGCACGTGAGGATTCTCTCTACTGCACCTCTAAAGAAGGTGGAGAGATTAGAAGGAAGCTTAGCTTTTTTCAGTCTTCTTAAAAAGTGGAGGCACTGGTGCACTTTCTTGACCAGCTGACTAGTGTTTCTTGAACAGAGATCCTCTAGTATGTATACACCTATGAAATTTGTATTCAACCCTCTACACACTCTCACCATTGATCCTGAGCACTGGGTGGTTTGTTCTTTTCCTGAAGTTGATGATAATGTCTTTGGTCTTTCTGACATTTAGGTCAAGGTTGTTCCCCTCGTATCAACTGATCAGAGATGCCACCTCCTCTCTGTACACCCTTTCATCCTCCTTTATGATGAGCCCAACGACTGTGGTATCATCAGCAAACTTGATATGGTTGGACTTGTGCTTATCATAGCAGTCATGGGTCAGGATGGTGAAGAACAATGCACTGAGAACACATCCCTGTGGAACCCCAGTGTTGATCATGATGCACTTTGATGTGTTCTTAACTGAACACACCCTCTCTGTGGTCTAATCGGGAAGTCCAGGATCCAGTTGCAGAGATGTTTACTGATTCTAAATATGCCAGTTTTTCTATCAGCTGGATTGGTACCACTATATTAAATGGAGAGCTGAAGTCTATGAACAGCAACCTCACATAGTTGTCTTTGCCCTCTAAATGCTCAAGGGAGATGTGTACTGGTACTGATATGGCATCAGCTGTGGATCAGTTAGCTCTGTGTGTGTATGTGTATATATATATATATATATATATATATATATATATATATATATAGATATATAGATATATAGATATATATATAGATATATAGATATATATATATATATATATATATATATATATATATATATATATATATACGCATATACATACACACTTTTCTATCAAATACGTTACTGATGAAGGATTTAATTTGTATAATTCTTTCAATTGCACCTTTTTATTCTGAAATCCAAACATTTCCTATCAAAATTTAAACCAAACTTGAATCTTACACAAAAGTCACATCTCCAATGGTTACGTTACTTTCTTTACCACCTAAATCCGGTATCTGTTGTAACTAATGAACAGACTTTTTAATACAAAGTCAAATACACATGCACATTATGATCAACAAAATAATGGCTACTACAGTAACAAACTGACAATGGTTTTCCACCATTCTGAAAACAATCCACTTAACCAATCACTTCACTAACTGTTCCATGTAGTCTCCAAGAATTTACTACACAAGCACTGTCACTGTAGATATTTACTGGATGTAAATGCTGCAAAACATATTTTACAGCTTCTAGCTCTGCTGTTTGTGCTGACATGTATCCTGGTAACTTAACCATAATTGACTTGTCTCCCTTTTGCAATGTCAGTACTGCAGACCCAGTGCTGTACTTCCCATCCTTCCAGAAACATGCACCATCCACATAAGCTATAGGAATGCGACAGTCGTAATCTGCCTTTCATGCACTTTCCCTTCATATCCAGTAAAACTGGATTAGTACTACTTGTCCCATCTGCATTTGTATATTCTTCGTACTGAATGTAGTTATCCATTTTGGAAAAAGAAAAAACAATCCGACTAACCCCTTCATTGATTTTGTTTATCTTACTGTCATTTAACAAAGATTTTATTGTCAAATGTGGAGTTTGAACTATAACCCCCCCCCCCCCCCGAGAGCACAGTCCAATTATCTTGTCTTACTCCCCAGTAAATGGCCAAAAACTGTTTAATGCAAGGATGATCTTTATCTACAGGAGTCATTCTCCTGCTACAAAAAGTGACACTTCCTTAACTCAGTGTCCATTCCCTGAGATGCCTCTTATGGTCAATTAAACACCACTGACAGTGTGTCCTTCCCTGTTGCTGCGTGCAAAATAAAAGGTTATTTACTGGTGGGAGCTATCAGCTCCATTGCCTGTGCCATCTTCTGCTTTAACATATTAAATGCCTATTCCTTGCCTATTCCTCTGTGTGACACCATTATAGTCAACTCTTTTTTTATCTGCCTTATGCAAATCCAAAATTGTCGAAGGCTTTGGCAATTGCAGAATGCCCCTCAGCCTTTCCTGACAAGGAGTCCTCCCAGTCAGTCTGATAATGGTTCCTAGAAAATATACTTCTAGTGATAAAAACTGTATTTTGTCTATTTAGTTTGAACCCTGCCTCTTACAACAGACTCAGAACTTCTCAGCTGTGACACGTGTTCTTTTAGAGTCTCTAACTGTAATGAATAACTGTCATCTTTACTCACATTTAGTAACAATGTCCCTACTTATCTGTTGAAAAATGACAACTGTTGTGAAAACCCTGAGGTAATCTAATAATCAAATACTGTCAATTTTCAAAGATAATGCAATCCCTTGGTCCTCCCACTGTAAGCGGAACTTTCAGCTTTCCACAGTCTGCTTTTTGTCTCTGCTCATAAGGTCTGAAGAAATTATTTTTCTATGGTATTCCAAATATCTCTCTGCCCGTCAGGGGGCATCGCCCTGTTTCCTTTACTCTACACTACGTTAACTTGTCATACACTGTTGGTTAACACACTGTTCACCTTCATTTCTTACACTGCCTTCACAGCCACACTGCTGGAATTTAGTATTACCTCTTGCCTTATTATGAAACTTCTGACCCTCTTATCCTGCAATTTTTGCTTTTTCTTTTTGACTATTTTCTTCTGAGCCCCTAGCAAATACTCCTTTCTGCATCTACCTATTTTTCCATTGTCAATGAAATAAAAATGCCAGCTCACCAAGAGAACAAATAACAAACAAGGTAAATGAGTAATGATAAAAATCACTGTTCAGCCATGGAGATAATAGAAGCTTCCAAGTTAAAATCTCTGGCAAACAGCATTTAATAAACAGATTAAAATCAAAGTCACAAAACAGCTGCTAGAGGACAAGTGCTTTCGGCAAACTGCCTTTTTCAGATCCATCAACACTTGTCCTCCAACAACTATTTTGTGAATTTAATTTGTTTATTAAATGCTTTTGCCAGAGATTTTAACTTGGAACCTTCTCCTATCTCCGCGGCTGAACAGTGATTTTATCATTACCTATTTTTCCATTGTCTGTAGTATACACAATCCTGCTTGATATGTCTCAGTTTTCTACAGAAAAAAAACATGCAATTTGTTTACCATCAGGAATTTCCATAGCTGGGGGAGCTGATGCCACTCAGTACATCCCCTTTCTCATCCCCTCACCTTTTTCTTCTTTCTCCCACATCCTACTGCACTTACTATTTCAAATCCATCTTCATCAGTACCAAGTGAAAAAATGTTATGCTTAAAATATCTGTCACTCATTACACTCCCTCTCATTAACTTAAGAACACATTGTTCTAATGTGTCAATAGTTTCTTTACAAAATACACTTAATGTCACCTGGTACTTCTTTTTACTTGTTCCAAAAACGCATGTACAACTGCATAAATCATCACTAAGAACACTAATTCAGTTTGCTGAACTGGCCTATAATCTGGTGTGCTTGGTAAACTGCAATTTCTGCATGAAATATGAACTGATCTAAATCTGAAACTTTACTTGTCTGCCCTTTATACAAGTATAATATAGGAGTTATGATGCACTCTTTTCGTTCATGGGATCTGAACTTTTGATTGTCCTGTTACTTTTAAAATGTAGCAGAGACTTTAAATTTTACATTCTGTACGCTAGCAAAATATTTGCCAAATCTGTAACTGCAAACCCTTTATTTTGCAAATTAACTTGACTGTCCTTTCTAGTATACCTTACACAACAAATGCGTACCATTACTCTTTTTCTAACTAGCCACACCTAATATGTCTTTCTGAGAACTTGAACTGGAATTTATTTTATCTTTAACCCATAAGTTTGCACATCTGTCGTAAATTCTGTACATTTGCACAGACTACTGCATGCAAACATTTGCAAGTGGAATCTGTGCACTACTGTACATTCCGTAGCATTCTTATTTTTCCGTAATTCCCCTACTTTAATGTGTAATTCTGCTTTCTATGCCACGGCATGCAAAAGCTTTTGTTGTGCATTCTGTAACTTGTGTCAACAGTCTGTGTCAGTGCTCCCACCCATAGCCATAGCAGTATGTATAGCAACTTCAGCCCTAGTCAAAATGTCTAAAACATCTCTCAATTACTTCCTAACCTGTATGTCATGTTTCTTTAACATTAACGTGTTTGCCATTAAGCTTTGTTGATAATTCAAAAGCATCCCACTGTGAGCAGTAGGTCTGAAAATTTCAGCTGTCTCTACAACCTGTAAACTTTCAGCATGGTGTAAAACTGACTGGAATTCTCTATTAAAGGTAAAAACTTTCAGTTATGTACTTACCATAACTTTAGATGTTTGGGATCCATCTCGCCTACATTCTGTACTGATGGGCTCGGAGCCGATCCCTCGGCTCCGACTCGGCACGCTATGCTATAGAGCGAAGCCTCTTATTGGCTGAGCTATTCTCTATCCCAGGATGCACCACCACTAATCCCCCAGATCTTGTTTGTCCGCATTCATGCACACATACATAACTTGTTTATATAACATTGCCAGATGTTTCAAGAGGAAACAATAGGATTCGGACCGTCCGATCTCTTCTGATCTCCAAGGAAGGGGGAAGGAGGGTGGGTTATTGGGAATGTAGGCGAGATGGATCCCAAACATCTAAAGTTATGGTAAGTACATAACTAAAAGAGGTTATGTGATCCTATCTCGCCTACATTCTGTACTGATGGGACAGCGTCCCTAGCACCTAAATCCTGGGTGGCTCACTGGAAAACACTCCTGAGCACTGTAGAACCAAATGAAGCTCGCCCCCGAGATGCCACGTCCAATTTGTAGTGGGAAATGAAGGTGTGCGGGGAAGACCACGTAGCCGCAGCACAAATGTCACTAATGGCAAGCTTAGAATGGAATGCTATTGAAGTAGCCATAGCTCTTGTAGAGTGAGCTTTGACAGAGGTTGTAAGCTCTTTATTAGAAGAGGAATAAGCTTGACTAATACAGTCCCAGATCCATTTGGCAATAGTGACCTTTGTGACGGCTTTGCCCAATTTATTATCCAAAAAGGACACAAACAATTGATCTGTTTCCCATGTTTGTTTGGTCCTATCTAAATAAAAACGCAATTGCCTGTGGACATCTAATGTGTGGAATATGTACTCCGCTTTGTTTGAGTACTTTGGAAAGAAAACTGGAAGTTCTAATGACTGTTGTAGACAAAAACTAGAACAAACTTTAGGGACAAATGATGGATTTGGCCTGAGAGATACTCTATCTTTGTGAAAAACCAGGTACGGAGGTTTTACAGACAAAGCTTGAAGCTCTGAAACCCTTCTGGCAGAAGTAATCGCGACCAGAAAGGCAGTTTTCCACGATAGAAATTTCAAATCACATGTTGCTGCCGGTTCGAAGGGGGAGGAAGTTAAGGCACGTAACACCACATCGAGATCCCATGGAGGAGCAGGATGAGAAATCGGAGGTCGTAAAGCAGCACCTTTCATGAAGGTCTTACACAATCTGTTGCTCATTAAAGGTGGGTTTATAGATTCATGAAAATTGGAAATAGCTGCCAATTGGACCTTGATGGTAGAGACTGAAGAACCTTGATTGAATAGGGAAGTTAGAAATTTCAGGACTTCTGATACAGGAATAGTGATGGGATCCAGACCCCGGGGTTGAGCCCAAATAGCAAATCTCTTCCATTTGCTAGAATACAATTTCTTAGTAGCAGACTTGTGGGCCGAAGATAAGATATGTACGACTTCCGGGTCTAAGGTATGATTCCTGACTATAGTTGGAAGAGGAGGAGCCAAGCTGTTAATTTCAAGGTGTGGAGGGACTGGTGGAGTAGTCCCGATTGATGAACTAATAGGTCTGGGATCTGATCCAGGAACCATGGACCGTCCAGAGCATATTTCCGAAGATAGGGGAACCATACCTGACGAGGCCAGTAAGGAGCAACTAAGATCATTTTGCTCCCCAAGTGAGACACCTTTTGGATCACTCTGGGAAGGAGGGGAACTGGGGGAAAAGCGTTTAGCAGGCCGGTGGGCCAAGGATGGGCTAGTGCGTCCATAGGGCTCTCCCCCGGAGCCGGAGTGAGGGAGAAGAACTTTTTGCACTTCGCATTCAGCGGGGTTGCGAAGAGGTCGCAACAAGGAATTCCCCATTCGCTGAAAATCTGAGTTGCAACCGTATTGTTCAGAGACCACTCGTGTGGAGACAGGATAGTTCTGCTTAGTCTGTCGGCTATCACATTGGATTTGCCAGGGATATGAGTCGCCACTAGAAATCGTTTGGTCGACACTGCCCATTCCCAAACTCTCATGGCCTCTCTGCAAAGGGGGTAGGATCTGGTCCCTCCCTGCTTGTTCAGGTACCAGACTACTGACATGTTGTCGGAGTGAACGGCAATTATGCCCTGAGGGAGGTAATCGTGAAGGGCTTGTAGGGAGAGAGACACCACCCTCATTTCTAAAAAGTTGATATGAAGGAGGCTCTCTTCCGAATGCCATTTGCCTTGGACTGACCTGCCCAGGGAATGCCCCCCCCCCACCCCATCTGGGAGGCGTCCGTAGTCAAAGTGGCCACTGGAGGAGGCGGAACAAACGGTCATCCCTGATCCAGATTGGAGGGCACCAGCCACCAGCGAAAGTCCCGTTTGCAGGTTTCCGTGATCCATATGAGGTGACAGAGGGAGATCCTGAAAGGACCACTGTGTTGAAAGAAGCCACTGGAGAATTCTCATGTGCAACCTTGCTAGGGGAACTAGAAGAACCGTGGCGGACATAGATCCCAATAGCTGCAGGACCATTCTGGCTGGGGCTTTGTATCTGGGAAGTAAGGCTCGAACCTGAGCCTGTATGGTTTGTATCCTCTCTGTAGGAAGATAGACCCGCATTCGGTTTGAGTCTATCTCTACTCCGATGAATGTTATGCGTTGAGATGGCAGCAACACAGACTTTGGCCAATTGAAGGTGATTCCAAGGGAAGTGCCCAGTGATATTGTGGCTTGTAGGCTCTGCAATAGTAGATGCTTGGATGTGGCAGTTAGGAGCCAGTCGTCTAGATACGGAAACACCTGGAATCCTAGACTTCTCAGGTGAGCAGTCACGACCGCCAAACATTTGGTGAACACCCTGGGGGCTGTGGTGAGACCAAAGGGCAGCGCGCGGAACTGAAAATGACCGTCTCCTAGGCTGAAGCGCAGATGTCTCCTGGATGCTTGATGTACCATGATATGGTAATAAGCGTCCTTGAGATCTATGGAGCACATCCAAACACCTTTCTCCAGCAGTGGGAGAATGGATTGTAGGGTGACCATTCGGAACTTGGACTTTTTGCCCCCGGCCATGAGAGTTAAGTCCCCGGTCTTTTTTGGCACCAAAAAGAATCGTGAGTAAGTCCCTAATCCGATCTGGTCTGCGGGGACCGGTTGGATGACTCCTTTTTGAAGCAGCTTTGAGACTTCTAAGGCTGCAATTTCCCGTTGACTGGGTGGCGGGTCCGGGATTTTCCTGGACGGAGGTGGGGAGTGAGAAAAGGGAATGGCATAACCTCCGGCGATAATTCGAAGCACCCATCGGTCCTGAGTGATACCTTCCCAGGCCCTTAGGTGCCCCGAAAAACGACCCCCGACTGGTTCCGGAGCTGCACAGTCGGGCAATCCCTCAGGGATTGTGAAAGGCTGAAGAGCCACTAAAGGACTCGCGGTCTCCAGTGTTGCGGGGGCCTCTGCCGCCTCTGGGACGGCGTCTTCCAGAAGAATTTCCCCCTCCTCTGCCTCTAGAAGGGGGATCATCCTGCTGTGAGGGATAAGACTTCTGAGATCTACAGAACCACATTTTCCCTCCTCTTTTAGCCTTGGGGTAAGGCCGAAAGGGAGTGGAAAATCGTGCCCCTACGGCAGTCAAAGTCTTACCTTCTTGCTTGCAGCGGGTCAATGTGTCTTTTACCTTGGGTCCAAACAAAGAGGACCCATCAAAGGGAGCGTCGGCAAAGAAAGACTTGAAGGCTTCCGCAAAATGACACAGGCGGAGCCAGGCTTGCCTCCGTAGAGCAATGCCTGTACCCACCGCTCTACTCGTCCCCTCGGCCGCATAAGAAATGAGCCTCATGGACGAGTTTGATATGGATGACAGCATAGCCAACAGAGCCAACCGTCTGGGCCAGCTGCTCAGGTAGGTTACCCAAGAGGGTATCTGAAAGCTCCTTGATCAGATCCCTCTGAAACCTGGTGAAGTGCGTTAAATAGTTCAGGGATCTTAAGGTAAAGGCCGCTGAACTGAGGGTGCGCTTACCGTACCGATCCATGCTCCTAGACTCCTTATTAGGAGGATGGACGGACGTCGAAGCCTCTGCTACATCTTGTTGGGTAGCAGATGCCACCACCAAGGCATCTACAGCCACACCTTTCGTCAAAAACTCCTTTTCTGGGGGTGCTGACAGGAACTTATTTGGGCGAGCAGGCACCGGTTCCACAGAGTCTGGGTGTTCCCACGCCCTTCGACAGATCAAATCTAGGAGCTCATTGAAGGGCGGAGACACCCAGGAGGCGGAGGGCTGAGCCCCGAAGGCCTTAAGGAACACCGACTCGTCAGCAGAAGGGGGTTTGGAATGCCAGCCGCCTCGTTGTTTGAGGGCTTCCCGGATGTCTGCAAAGGAGACATCATCTGAGGACGACTTAGGGGACCCCTCTGCATAATCAAGATCAGTGTCTGACGTGAGAGACTCATCGGGGGAGTCAACGTGCTTCCTCTTGCACCATCTTTTCCTTGGGGGTTCCTCCAAAGAAGCTTCAGAGGGACCTCCAGGAGGGGGGGAACCCCCAGTGGGGGTGACCTCAGGCCCCGGGGCTCCGCTGTCTAAGGACAGGGGGACTGCCAAAGACACAGTCTCCGTATGCAGGGAAGGTGCTGGAGCGACCGTGGAGGTAGCCAAAGAAGATTTGGCTAACGCACTCCTCATGGCCCTGAAGGCCAGACCACCAGAATCCTGGGAAGGTCCGACCCCCGTGGCCACAACAGTAGACTGTACCCCCGCAGCCGACGCACCGAGAGGAAGGCTTGGGACTGAAAACATCAGTCCCAAAGCGTCCCCCCCGGGCCCGACAGAGGAGGTCCGCGTACCGAACTCCGACTCGAGAGCCGGGGTTGGAGTAAGGGTCGGTGCCGACCCGAAAACCTCCATCGGCTCCACCAGCACCGGCTCCAACGGTGCCGAGGCTGTTGGAGGAGGAACCATAACTACAGGGTGGACCATCTGCTCCGAAGCCGAATGGGCTGGAGCTGAAACTAACTTTTGGAACACAGGAGACTGGAAAAGTCTTAGGAGCACCCTGTCGATGTCCGAATCAGACATCTTGGAGGATCTAGATGAGACCGATCGTGTCCGAACCGACTTCTCCATCGGCTCCAAAGGACTGGGGGACCGGCTCCGAATGGACTCTACCAATATTGGTTCCAAGGGAGATCCCAAAACAATTTCCCTCAGTGCCGAGGAGGGCTTCGGCGCCGAAGGGGAAGAGTCTGAGCCGGCAACCCTCATCGGCTCCAAAATCAGTGGAGCCGATGGAGACCCGCCTCTCGACGCTCCAGTCCTCGGCACCGAAACCAGAGGAGTCGAGACTGGAGGCATCGAGGCAGACCGTTCCGCCCTCGGCTCTGAAGTCCGTGGAGCCGATGGAGAAGGCTGCCTAGGTTTCTTAGCAGTTGGTTCCGACGGGCTGGTCGGAGCAGACGCTTTTTTCTTCTTGGTAGGAGAGTATGAGGAAGATAAGGCCTCCTCGAAGGAGGGTTTAATCAGCCCTTTCAGTATTAATTTATTCTTCCTCTCTTGGAGGACTCTAGATGAAAAGGCGTGACACACGCTACAGGACTCCTGTAGGTGCTTGGCGCCTAAACAATATCTTACGAGTGGTCATCGGTTATAGACATCTTATAACCGCACCTCGTGCACTTTTTGAACCCTGAGGGTCTATGTTCTTTTGATATAATGCCTATCCAAAAAACAGTAAAACAGTGGAAAAGAAGCACTATCTTGACAGAACAAATACCACAATACAAAAAATTTAACTTTAAACTTTTTTTTTAACGACACAATACAATGACCGAAAACACTAAAAAGGAGGGCCAAGACCCTCTAACTTAAACAGGCACTTGACTTCCTTGAAAAAATAAGAGAAACTAGCTAAAGGATAGAGGAAGGCCCCTCTAACTTAAACGGGAAACCTTTCCCTTAAACAAACACACAATTTTACCTCAAAAAAGTACCAAATCACACTCGTACAACAATAGCTGTTAAAACAGCTTTTGGGTAAGAAGAAATTTCCTGACAGGAAAACTTAGAACAAAACAGTACTTAGCTCAGCCAAGTTTGAGACCACATCCTAGCTTGTAAGCGGCAAACGAGATCTGGGGGATTAGTGGTGGTGCATCCTGGGATAGAGAATAACTCTGCCAATAAGAGGCTTCGCTCTACAGCATAGCTTGCCAAGTCGGAGCCGAGGGATCGGCTCCGAGCCCATCAGTACAGAATGTAGGCGAGATAGGATCACATAACATCTGGTATTACAAAATGACTTTCGACTATCTGACAGTTTTAACTTGTCCTGCATAATCTTTGACAATTGCTGTAATAGTTTTATGACATGTTAAAGAACATTCGACTTGACTTTAATACTGTTATGGATCAAAACAATGAATGCATTTACACATATAAACTTTCTCACTTCTATTTATATTTAACATCACTACTGACTTGTTCATACCACTGAATGTCCAAACATTATCTGGAGTCTGGTTCAAGTCTATGGCCACAGAATATGTGCATTTAGCACTTATGTCCTTGCTGGTATCCATGTTATTTCAGAAACAGTTTTACCGTTTTCAGAAATGGCTAACAGGCAATCAAGTCTGTAGACTAGAATTGGAAACTCCTTTTCTGTCAAATGCTGGTGAATGTCTCAGAGCAGATACAAAGATAAAATCTCAGTTTCACCCACTTGGCAGTTCCTGATACTGCTAAGCTGATCAACACAGACTGTACTGAGGTTGGTGCCAACAAAATATTAACTAGTGATTGTCGTAGTATATTTACAAATATTTAAAAGGTCCAAATTTAGTCTGGCATGCCACTATTAAATTGAATTTATCAGCAGCATGTACAAACTGTACAAATGCATAATCATATACTTGAGTTTATTAAAATAAGCAGACCAAGCACTACTGTGAGATTATAAACATTTTCTATATAACACAGATCACAGTCAGATGCACTGCACTTCCTCAGATGACAAAAAATGCCATTAAAAAGTCTTTTACAACCACTTTTATAGTTTCAAAACTTTGTCCTTGATGAAAACGTTCTTTTCCTGTATTGAAGCCTTTTGTCCGCATCCTTATCTCAATCCAGAGAAAACCAGTTCTCAGCAGGCCAAAATGTTTTCAAAAATGTTCTTTCATTGATAGGATAGTGAATTACTTTTTCTGCTGTGTTAGCCATTTCCCTTTTCACTTATCTCTGTACATTCAACAGTTTAGGATATTTCCACAAGCCTCTACTGTTAATGCCATTTATTACAAAAAAATTCAGAAGTATAATACTTTTTGTTCCACACAAGAATATTCCGTTAAGACTATGCAGATTTCTTTTCTGCACTTGCAGATGCTATGTCACATGTTATTTCTAAAAATATCAACTATTACCAAACCTCTGTTACTGTGAAGGAAAAACAGTTCTGCCAAATATACTTTTTTTTCTATTAAATGCACGTTATTTCTAAGAGGGAAACACGTTTTAAATTTATATAATTCCATCAGTTTCTGGAGCCTCTGTCTTTTCCCATGATCCAGAGGGAGAATAGCAGCCCCTCTCATCACACATACCATAAACAAAGGATGAAGGCCAGCCTCCATGTACTGTAGGCACCAGAAAGGGTGCCCTCATACTTGGGCTAGGCAACTGTGGATAAGCATATTAAGAGTGAGCACTAAAGGTCAGGAATAGGACAGATGTCTGGAGAAGTGCTCACTCATGTGCTGCTCTGAGCAGACAGATTTGTGCAGGTACTAGAACTATCATTATGCTTTGTTCACAAAAACGGCTCACGAAAGGCAAGGATCTAATCAGACAAAAAGCTGGTTTACATCCAATGCATGGGTCTGTACCCTGGGGTCTTACTGTTTTAAGTGAACCCAAACAATCCTACTCAACCTGGGGCTGGAAAGCCTTGCTGAACTGAACAGAAGAGTCCTCGGATGACAGTGATACCCACTCAGTGGGTTGCTGCATGGGTTTAGACTGATGACAAGTATATTCCAAACTGCTAAGCCATGGGAAAAGCAATGAAGAAACCCAAGAATGCACCACTATGGTAGCAGTATGGCATGCACCCCTCTCAGGTTTCTCAGTGACAGAATTACTAGTACATACCTAATATCTTGCTAGCCAAGGAAAGCTGGTAGAACTCAGTTCCAGCAAGGCAACTCAAAAGTGTACTTACAAATCGAAAGATGTGATTGATGGCTAGCCTCCCACTTCCTTCCTTGACGCTTTAAGCACTGGCCTGGGCTCACACCATGAAGCCTATTCCTGAACCATCTGCAAGGCACCCTCAACTTTTGGCAGTCTAAGTCAAGTCACCTAAGTCTCTAGCTTTTCTTCCCCACAACCAGGTGGGCTGGGTTGAAACCTTAACACTTACAGTAGTGCCCGACTTTGTGCTCCATTTCTAGGCAATAAACACTGCCAGTGTGCATCTTAAAATATTGATCTAGTGGCTGAAAGGGCACACTGAACCTCTGAAATTATGAGGTACTGAATGCAAGAATTCTTTCACGATGAACACAAACACCAAGTTAAAAACAGTGGCAGCTGCAGAAAAGAAGGTAGTGCAGAATCTAGGCATGTTCTTTTAGTATAGCATTAGAGGAAGCATGTTCATCCCGTAGAGCATGGATGAATAAAAAACTGAGCTGATTACAGCAGAAAAGAAAATACTAAGTTTCCCACTGCAAAAGAAAGACCCTGGTCCTTTAATACAGACATCCATTTCCTTACTCTAATTTTAGTCCTCAAGGGAAAAAAGTAATACCAGACAGTAAGAAAGCGCATAAACATTATGAACGTCTACACCTTTTCTCCAGCCCTCTGCTGTTCTTCTACCTCTTACCCTACCGTCCACGAGTAGCAAGGGAATTATTTAAGCCCTCTCCACTCTTTTTCAAAGGAGACACAGCAATGTCTGTTTGTCATACTGTTTCCCTAGGTATTTATCTCAAGCCTAGCCAGAAAAAAGCATCAACTCTAATGCCGAATGCAACAAAGTACTTCTTCAATCACATTCCACTTTGTGCTCCACATTTTTTTGGTCGTGGTGGTGGGCAATATTCAATAGACAAATGGCATTTTTTTCTTCCAGTGTTGCTGCAGTACTAACAACGGTTATTCAGTACTACTGAATTAAAAACCATCACAGCTTAGTTTTGTTTCTTTTATTTACTTTTTTTTTTTTTTTAATTATTGGTCACACCAAAGTTATTTTTTAAAATATTAGTCTTGAAAGAAATGCATTTGCTTAAAATGGAAAATCTGCCCCTTACCGATCCAATTTTGCTCAGCTGCTGTTCTTCTGTTTTACTGAACAAAGCTCTACTCTGCATGGCAGCAACAGCCTCTGGGTGAAGCTGTCTCATAGCCTGGCACGCTAGTCTGCATGAAAAGACACACGGAAAAAGACAAAATAAGATATTCCACACCAGTCAGTCAGCAACACATCTCAGAAGTATTTAAGAAAATCAGCATCACTACCTTCAACTTACTTCGATATTACAGGATCATAAAGGAGTGCATACCATCGCTCCTGAATCTCCCTCAATGTAAAGCGACAGCTAAACTTTACACCCAAATGGACTGCTGTGAGATCATTTGTCTGCAAAAAGATGACAAATTGAAAAAGTACAATTCAAAAGCCACTCAGAAATGATCTGCTGTTCATAGCTGGAAACAAGACAGCAAACAATCCAAACAAAAAGTCTAGTAGAACCTACCATAACAGCAGATGTCCTACTCACTGTTGCAGTATTCCTAGCATATGGGATTGTCACCACTGACATCCAGCCAGGGTACCAAAACTTCAATCTCCCTAGGTTGTACGTGTGACACATGACCTAAGCTCATTTGTGTTTGGGTATAAACGACAAATGGACGAGCATGGCTCCTCAGACTACCTCCAAGCCAGCGGCCCAGAAACTACTGAGACATAAGACTGGTTAGCTAGGTGGTGTGTGGATCAAATTGGTAAGAAAACTCTCCCATACTTGTCTGAGAGCTAAGACAAGATCAGAGGGGAAGAGCACAAGAGACAAATGAAGATGGACGTGAGTAAGAGAAGATGGTATGGAGGGTAGGATGGAATACTGCAAATGTGATCAGTAGGACATTTACTACCATGGTAAGTTCTTACACAACTGTACTACGTCCTGATTGAAATCACTTTTGCAGTATTCCTGACGTATGGGTAACTCCCACAGCTGAAGGAAGGGTGGCTGGCTATTAAGAACAGTCCAGCAGTCAGGACAGGAATGACTGAGCAAAGGGTGTCCTGGACCTGGAGAAAGCATTAATTTTGTAGTGTTTGGTAAAGGTGTGTGCAGATGACCAAGTAGCTGCCTCCACGATGGACCTTGAGTCTGTTCCTTTGTGAAAAGCTCCTGAGGAAATGACTACCCTAGTGGAATGTGCTTTAAGAGCAGGACTGCAAGGTCTTACTTTCTGCTACTCACACCATGGTAACAGCCTTTGAAATCTAGGCTGCAATAGTTTGCAAACTGGTTGTCACAGTTTAGAGGTCCATAAAGGATACAAACAGCTGGTCAGTCTTTCTGAAGCATTTAGTTTGTCCAGGTAAAATCTGAGTTCTTGTGAATGTCATACAATGTAATATCCTTTTTCCCCAGTTTGAGGATTGGGAAAGAAGGTGGGAAGATAATGGCCTCATTGAGAGTTTGTTCATTACTTTAGGTATGAAGGATGGGTTCGCACTGAGAATCCCCGTCTCTATAAAAATTGAGAAGACAGGGAATGGCCATGATAGCTTGTAGCTCAGAAACCTTCTAGATGAAGTGAGGGCCAAGAGGAAAATGGTTTTACAAGAACAGAATTTCAGAGAACAGGACAAAGTGGTTTCAAAGCGAGGCACAGTAAGCTTTTCCATCACAAAACTGAGATCCCAAGGAGGAGAGATGGGTTTCCAACTTCCAAGGAAAAGCTTGACCTCCAGCCTAGCTGTAAGTGAAGTGCTAGGAGACAGGCAGGCATTGTTAACAGACAAATGAGCTTTTATGGACGAGTAGGCTATGCCTGAGTGAAGAAGCTTGCAGACATATTGCAGTACTGTAGGAACCTGGGTCATAGCTATGTCTGCTGTACCAAAAGGAAAACCTTTTCCACTTAGCCATGTAAGTTTTTCTGTTAGTAGGTGGTCTAGCCTGTTGTAGGACTTGTATCACCTCTTAAGATAGAGATCTTTCAGGGTTTAAAATCCTGTCACCTATAGTGTTAGGCAGAGGGATGTTAGATTCCGGTGGAGCAGCAAATCCTTTTTGCCAAGTAATCAGGTGTGGGTGCAGAAGAATCTTCCTGCAATTTCCTTTTGCTAGGTGAAACAGCAAATGGAACCAATGTTGCCTCGGCCAGAATGGAACTCATAAGAGGAGCTTGGGTGTTTCCTTTTATGCTTTGAGAAGATTTTGAGGAAGGAAGGCATAGAGGAACTTACCTGTCCACTAGAAAGAGAAGGCATCTGTCCTCCAGACAGAGACACAAGTCCCCTGGTGCAGAACTGGGGAGCGGATGGTTGCTTGAAGAAGCAAAAAGGTCTATTTCAGGAGTGCCACAATGAAGTGTGATGTGGAAGACCTCTGTTCAACATCCACTCATGGGGATCCTCCATGTAGAAACTTAAGCAGTCAGCTAGTGCACTGTCCTGAGACGGGATGTATGTGGCAGTAAATGTGATGTTCATTTATGCTGCCACATTCCAAGATTCCTGTGCTAACCTGCAAAGTTGGTAACATATGGTGCCTCCATTTGTTTATGTATACGACTGTGATGTTGTGTATACTTCGAATGGTCATGGTCTCCAAAGGTGGGAGAAAAACTGAAAAGCCTGCAGAAGAGCCTGCACTTCTTTCAAGTTTATGCGCTCTTTCAGTAATTGGGATTGCCAATTCACCTGCACTCTGTGATCCTGCCCAAGTCCCCCACATTTCGCTCATGGTGTGTGTATGAACCTGTTGAAGTGTAAGAAAAGTTGGGAAAGGTAATCCTTTAACAATGACCTTCCCCTTTCACCACATAAGCTACTTCTTGAGACAAGGGAGGAGGAGAATGAGGGTATCCAAGGGGTAACAGTGCTGTGACCACACTAACCTCAAGTATCACTGAACTTTCTTCATGTGGAGTCTGGTGGGGGGGGGGGGCATGGGGATGGTGATTGTCATGAACACTAAAGTCCTTACCATCTCCCTTGCAGAGCAATGGGTTGCAGAGGAGAGGTCCTGAAGTAACTGGACAGGCTGAGAACCTTCTCCTGAGGCAGAAAGGCATGCATTTTCTTTGTATCCAACCTGCATCCCAGAAATACCAAGTCCTGTGTAGAGACCACATGAGTTTTTCTGGCAGTATATAGTGAAACCTAGACCTGTCAGAAGATGGAGGCTGAATCGACACTGAAGAATCTTGGGAGAAAGAGCCTGGATCAGATGGTCATCCAAGTAGGGGAAAACAAATTCCTTGAGTATGGCAGAAAGATGCTACAAGAACTAGACAATTTGTGAACACACTTGGAGCTGTGGAAAGACTAAAAGGTAAAGCAGTAAACTGAAAATGAAGGGAACCAGAGAAAAATCTGAGGAATTTCCTGCAAGATGGACAAATGGGAATGTGTAGGTAGGTGTCCTAGAGATCTAATGACATTAAAAACTGTAGGAGGATGAAAGGTAGAAGAATTTGAAGAGAAAGCATTTTGAAAGAGGACACCTTCAGGTAAGTGTTCAGCATTGACAGATCTAGGTTGAATCTCCACTGCTCTTCTTTTCTTAGAACTGGGAAAATCCTGGAATAAAACCCTTTTCCTATGAATTCTTTTGCTACTAGCTCTATTGTACCCTGATTCAAGAGGTCTTGAATAATGGGAGTCAGAAGGAATATTTGATTTGGAGGAGAAAATGGGATGCCTCTCAAAATGGGAATGTCTTCCCAAGGCATGGCATAAACTTCCCTGATGGGAGACAAACCCACTTGTCCAAGCTAATAACTTCCTACCTGGTCAGGGAGAGACAACTTTTGAATAACAGGGGTAATGGAATTGGAGATGGGATGCTGCAGGAGTAGTCACAGTTTTTTGCCTCCAAAAGGCAGTCTTCCTCAGCTGGAGGCTCCCTTTTGGATTTTTCAGACTATCTTCTCCTGGGGTTTCCTTTGTTTCCAGACTATCCTCAGATTCCTTCTATTGAAGGAAGTAGATATAGCTGGGTGGGTCCTATGATATCTAGGGACTGAGGACATTAAAATCAGTCTGCAGTCGTTCATGGTCTTACCTTAGCCTTGAAGTGTTTTGAACAGACTGTCTGCCTGAGAGCCAAACAGTAAGTCTTTGTTGAAGGGCAGCTCTAGAATTTTTTTTAAATCCTCATGCATAGGCTGACTGCAAAGCCATGCATATCTATGGAGAACAGATCCTGTAGCAGCTGCCCTAGAAGAAACATCCACAGCACCGCAACTGCATTTAATGCTTACCTAGCAATCCGAGTGGCCTGTGAAAGCAAGCTCTGCATCTGTTGCTCAGTCTGCTGTTGGAGGATCCACGATACCTTCGTTTAAGGAGCTCAGAACAGAAATCAAATACTTAGTCATTTGATTCTGGCAATTAACTGCCCTAAAGGCAAGAGCAGCAGAGGTGTAAAGTTACTTCCCCCATCTATTTATACCCCTATCATATATCACTGGGTAGGACATTGGCACTTGGCACCAGCTTGAAGGTCTTATCTGAATATAGATGCTGCAGAAGGGTCTGCCACAGGGTTCTTGTATAGATATTTCAGGTCAGCAGGAGTCTTGTAAAGCCTGCCTGGTTTCTTAACAGCTAGTTGTTGAGAAGCAGGTGCAGAATACGTGGACTGAAAGGTGTCCTGGAGAGCCTCAAGCACAGGACAGACTGGGGAAGGGGCACAAGCAACCATCGTTAAGAAGGTGTAGTACCTATTCTGATAATTAGAAATTTAAGTGGATTGCCAATCAAAGTGTTTCATCATGCTCTATATAGCTTCCGCAAAAGAAGCCCTCTCTACAGGGGAATCCAATAAGAGTCGTCCTGGAGAGTGCAGCTGTGAATAGTCAAGAGAATGGTCAGAGTCATAGTCTTGCTCTTCATCAGATTACAGGAAATCAAAGTTTAAGAGGAGTAGCCTGTGGCTGTGGAGACCTGAAGAAGGGGGGGGACTTCAAAAACATAACAGCTTTGAAGAGCCCTTGTGTAAAAAAAAAAAAAAAAATTCACTCCTCTCTAGCTGCAGAGGGGGAAGCCACATACTTGGTCTTCTGCTGTTTCATTTTAGGCATGACATCCATCTGGATGAGACGTGAAGGATCAGAATGACTGACCTCAGACAGCCTGAGATTTCTTTAACTAGAATTTGAGGGACGCCATGCAGTCGTTCTGCAATGAACAGAAGCAGTTCCTCAGATGTATCAGCAGTCTGAAAGACCTCAAGAGCTATAAATCTGTCAACAATGGGGTCTCAGTAGTGGGCAACTGAGAAGTAGCCTGACATACTGCAGGTTCTGAAGCCTCAGCATGTAGAGAGTCAGAAAGACTGGATTGCGGATCCACTCAAAGCCTCCTCTTCTTCAGCAGCAGAGGGGTGTACAATGTAGCACATTCAAACATCTTGGATTGGGCCAAGCATTAAAACACTGAGTCTATAGGAAATTGTTGAGAGTAGAAAGCCTACACCCAAGGGTTTTTGGAACAGAGTAAGATTTGTGATCATGTTCTGGGTCTAGGCAAAAAGACACTTGGGTATGCAAGTGCTTGAACAAAATCTGCCTACCGCACTTGCACTTAAATTTGTAGATGTCAGCTAGAAGTTTAACAAAAATTTGAAGACAAAAAGGAAGGTTCCCTAATAGGGCACTTATCTGGATAGATAAACAGAACAAAGGTACCAATGAACAAAAAATGAACAAATAATGAACAGTCTGATGGATGCATGACCCATGTTTGGGTTGGTGACAATACAGTCTAAGGAACCACCCTCGTATATCCATTTTTATACTCCAATGCATACGAGTAGAGGTCATGCAAATGTACAACCTAGGGAAGGGTAAAGCTTTGATACTTCAGCCAGACGCCAGCAGTGGCAACTCGTATCTCAGGAATACTGCAACAGTGATTTCAGTCAGGTTATCTTGCAATACAAACACCTGTGAAATCTATAAGCGCTGAAACACAACTGTAAACCTTGTTTTATCTCTGGTCACATTTTCAAAAATGCTTTATTTGTGCCACCCTGTTGCAAATCATACTATACTAGCTAAAACAAAATCTCAATTAACAGACTTTTTGACTCTGCATAAGACCAAAACCAGGGGAAAAAGCATATTCCTGAGATGCATTTCACTGAATAGGTGACGTACACCTCACTTCCTACACAGAAATTAAGTGCTGCATGTACATCTACAAGAATACTCTTCTCCAAACATTAGGAAATCTTGAAATTCTAATTTACTCTAGTCTAAGCTACCATCATGGTGTGACTTAACTAGGACAAGCATTATAATGTGTAATAAAGATAACCAATACAATATACACTTTAAAATATGATGGGTTGGATAAACTGAATTAGTTGCTAGCACATTTAGCATAATGAATACAAAACTATATTACCAACATGACAACTTGGGCAAAACAAACTAATTTTCTGAAACTAGGAATACTAGATAAAAAACAAAGGGAAGGCACAAAATATACTTTGTTTTTTCAAAGTTTAAAAGGCAGAAAAGATGACTGTAAAACAAACTCACTTTCCATTGTCAGTACACGTTTATTGCAGTTTCACATAAATGTAGTCTCTACTATTGGCCACCATTCAACCAGTAATAACATTACTTTTCCCATCTACTCTTTCCTTCCCTGGATTCTGGTGATACAAGGATATGATGGCATTTCTCATCTCATCAGCTGTTGTACTTAAGGACCAGCAGACTTGAGATCCAACTCAGGCAACTCAAACTGTAACATTACTACTAACCTAAACAATTATGCGGTCACTCAGAAACTGCTACCGCCCTGAAAACTGTTGCATTTGCTCAAGCAAATATTTTACAGCCAGATACTCAATGTATATATACCTATTCTTTCCTGTTTGATGTACAACATACTGTTTTGAGCTTAAAATATTTTTAATCATGGCTACCATCTTTTTACCACCAAATCCAGCTCCCCACCATTCTTTTCTCTTATTCACTGTTAGATGTTTTTGCTGTATCCATACTAGCTGCTTGTATAGGCTTACCACTCACCTCCTGTAGCGGTCTTATTAACCCTACCCCCATACACTTCAGTTTTTTTTTTCCTTTCTTTCTGGCCTCCTGCCATAATTTTACTGTTCGCAATACGTCTGCCTGCTTGTAAGAACTAATCTTTTACCTCCTTCCTACAAACTGGCATGCTGCTTTCATTCTCTTTCATACTCAACACATGAAACAACCTGTCCTTAATGCTACCAACAGAGCCTGTGCTACTCACAATCTGTCTCAATACTTGCATTCTCTCCCCTTCAAACTTGGGTCTTACCTGCTGTTTCTCACTTTCTTGCAGATTGTTTTTCGCTCAACCCTTGCGGCCTTGGTAGAGCCCCGCTCTGTTTGCAGTCGCTAACATTCGGGTTCACTCCTCCAACTTACCACCCCCCCCCATTCCCATCCCCCACTTCAATTACATTTATACCCAACTACTTCTGAACACTCCCCCTTCCCCCTCCCAACCTACTGCAGTCCATCCTATCACATCCTCTCTCTCATTTTTCCAGCTCCTCCCCCAACACGTACCTCTTTCTATTCTCCATCCCTCCTACCTCAAAACCTATTATTCAAACAACCACTCAACTTCTAATTCCTTATGTAACATTAAACCTCAACCTACCACACCCGTTTTCAATCTCTCTATTTACCCTGCTAATATTCAAAACATAATGCTACATCTACTATCTATACTTCTCCTTATATCCTCACATTATCCACATCCTACCATAGTTCCCCACCCTACTTTTAACCCAGTCCCACCCTTCCACTCTCACAAACACTACAACCTAAACCCTACTCTTTCCTAATAGCACCCTCCCTCTTCTCACACCACTTTACACATCTCTTAAAACTCCCTCCTCTTCACAACTACCCTAAACCCAAAATGAAATCCTTTTGAACATAACCCTCTTAGGCTTACTCTCGCTACCTCTATACTTACCCTTCTTGCAGGTGATATAAATCCCAACCCTGGACCTTTCATTAACTCCTCTCCTCCAGTTACTCTTCTATCTTCTTCTACTATCCACTTCTCCTCCCAATCACATACCACCTCATCTACCAGGCACCTCAAAATCTTTGCACTTGATATTCGCAGTACCCTAAACAACGTCCCTCAAGTACACTCCTGGATAACTCTACACACTCCAGATATCCTCTGCATCTCCGAAACATGATTTAAACCCCACATACCAAACAAAGAAATCCCTGGCTACAATACCTTCCACCAAGACAGACCAATTAAAAAAGGTGGAGGGGTAGCTATACTTTTCTCGGAACACTTCTCAGTCCATCCCCTACCATACTACCCCCACCCCCCAGCTTTCCCCCTGCTAACACTCATCAACTATAACTTAAACAAGCATAAAAAGATAGCCATTGCTGATGGGATACACATACATTTATTTATTTATTTCTAGTTTGATAACCGGGGAAGTCCACTGGGCCCGAAAGCCCATTTTCAGTGGAGGCCCGGGGAGAAAAGCTCCATAATAATAATACATTACACACAACACTCTGTGTTCTAAAGGCATAACACCTTTAACAATTTCCAAAAACATAGCACAGTTATCAGTTTACATAAGAAATTAATATTTTTATACAACTGTATTGTTAGCATAGAAGAGAGAGAAAAAGAAATTATACATAGATCTTGAATGCAGGAGAAGTAAAACAGAGGAGAAGTGAAGTAGATGCAAAGAATTTAAAGGAGAAGAGATGCCACTAGGAAGATAAAAAAGAACAGTTAGACTAAGATTCATTTTATGTTTGAGTCTAAAAGTACATCTTATGAAAAAGGTAAAAGATACATTTGTGATACTAGGCATGCATGTAGGCAGTGGGGAGGAGACGATTTAAAAGGAATAAATATAGAGTAAGCAGGGGAGAGAGAAGAGATAAAGAAGTAGAGGGAGGGGAGCTGAGGAAAGAGTTTGAAGAAGAGGGACCGGAGGGGAAAATTGGAACTGGGATGTAATAAGATCTAGGTAGGAAGTATACAATTACATTTCCAGTTTTGGGAGAGGTGAGAATGGAGAAGAGATTTGAATTATTCAAAGCTTGTAGCGACTCTTAGAAGGGGAGGAAGCAAGTTCCATTTTTTTGCTGTAGTATAAGTAGGAGGTGGCCAGGTCGTTTGGGTTTGTATATTGAAAAAAGATTTTGGTGGCCAGATCTTAGGGGCCTGAGAGGAGTGTAGAAGGGCAAGATGTTAGATAGTGCAGGGCAAGCAGTGGGTTTAAAAATTAGTTTGTGTGCAGTAGTAAGTTGGAGGTAATCGAGATGATTAGGGAGTTCTAGCCATTGGAGACTACGGAGGCAGATGCAATGGTGTGTAGAATGAGTGGATTTAGTAGCGAATTTGGCGATTTTTGTAGTAGCAACTTTCAAGTTTTGAGGAGATAGAAGCGGTGAGGTTGGTTAGAAGAGGAGCACCATACAATAGAGAAGGGAGAAGGTAGGTAGTGGCGAGTGTTTGTCTTGTAGCTAAAGATAGAAAGTTAGCATTTCTGTAAAGCATAGCGAGCTTCTGATGGGGTTTTTTATGTTTAGTTGAATATGAGTATTAAATTTAGGTGTTCATCAATGGTAACTCAGAGTAATTTTGCACAACTAACAACTTCTATTGTGGACTGGGAGAGGCTGGAGATTTTGAAGGATGGCTTATCAAGAGGCAGAGCTTTTGAGGGGGAGAAGAGAATGATATGGGATTTATTGGCATTAAGGGAAAGATGGTTTTGAAGCATCCAATTTTCTGTGGTTGTGAAGGCCAATTGGGTTTTGGCTTGGACTCGGGAAGTCTAGGGGCTGAGCAGATAATAGTGGAGTTGTCTGCATATTGTACAATTTGAGAATGAGGAATTGCAGAGTGGACATCATTGATAAAGACATTAAAGAGCAGAGAACCGAGAATAGAACCCTGAGGGACTCCGGTGGGGGTAGTTAAGACGTTCGAGGTACCTGTATTCCATTTCACAGCTTGGGATCTATCTGAGAGATAACTTTTGAACCAAGAAAAGGAATTGTGGGAGAGATTGAGGTTAGAAAGGTGGTTGAGAAGGAGTGTGTGGGATATTGTGTCGAATGCCTTGGAAAGGTCAAGAACAGTGGAGACTATCTCCAGAGTCACGGGCATGGTTGACAATGTCTAGGAAAGAGAGGACAGCAGTAATGGTACTGTGGCCAGGACGAAACCCGTGCTGAGTAGGAGTGAGGAGATGGTTATTGAGGAGGTGGGGCATGAGTTGCCAGTGGATACATTTTTCAAGGACTTTTGAAATTGGGGAAAGAATGGCTATTGGGCGGAAGTTAGAAATGCTATTATTTTTGCCTCCTTTATGAAGGGGCAGAATGTGGGCAGCTCGCCAAAGTTTGGGAACATAAGATTCTTGGATGGATCTGTTGATGAGAATGCTGATAGGTATGGCGATGCCATCTGCTGTGAGCTTGAGAAAGTGATGGGATATTGTCGGGGGCATTGGAGCACGGTTTGAGTTTGGGAAGAAGTTTTTTTGATACCGGTGGTAGACACTGGTTGTAGAAAAAAAGGGGGAGAGGGTTTATGGGAGCAGGAGTGAGGGGAGGATGGTGAAGAAGGCTTTGGGTTTGGGCTGGGGATGGAAGTGGAGAAGGATTTAGTCAGTTCAGCTATGGAGCTGGTAAAAAAGGAGTTGAAAAGGGTTGCAATTTCTGTGTCAGTCTTATTGCTGTCTGGACAGGGATTGGATTTAGTACCTGGGTGTACCTGGGTGTAAGAGGGAATTGATGGAATTCCAGAATTTTTTGGGATTGTTTGCGAGGGTAGACTGTAGTTTGTTGTAGTATGATGTTTTATCTTTTATAAGTTTTTTAGTGAGATTGCGGAGTTGCTTAAATTGAAGGAATGAAGCTGGTACATACACACACACACACACATTATATATATATATATACATACACACACACACACACACACACACACACACACACACACACACACACACAAACCTCCTGGCAATAATATCCCTATACGTAAACACTTTTTTGCTTGGATCTCTCAAACCATCTCCTATGAAACCATTATTCTAGAGGATGTTAACATTGACTGGAATACTCTGACCTCTAACTGCCCCAACGCTGCCATTAATCTATACGGCTTTTCTCAACTCATTGCCTCCCCTACTCGTTCTAATCAACGACCTAATACTAGCTCCACTCTTGACTGGATACTTACCGCTCACCCCAACCACTATCATAACACCTCCACTCTCCCGGACACACTCAATGATCATCACCCTACCTCCATCCAGTGTCACCTGTCTCAACCTCCTAAATCTCACAAATATAAGGACTGTCAAAATCTAACTAACTAACCCTGATATATTTAAACAAACTCGCTCTTCTATAAATTGCTCTTTTCTATTCAACCTCCCCCTCAAAAAAGCTGTTTAATTCAACAGCATCTTCCTTAACACACTCAACTTGCTGGCCCCTATCAGAAAGATTTGGGTTAAATCCAACTATGCTCCCTGGATAAGCAAAGAAACTCTCTCCCTCATGCAGAAAAAAAGACAATGCAAAGAAAATTTTGAATAAACTCAAAAATCCCCTCTAGTCTCCAAATCTATAGGGAACTACAAAACACCGCAACAAAAAACGTCACCCTTGACAAAACATCCTTTTATCTTGACCCACAAAGAAATCCCCACTCTAACCCAAAAAAATTCTGGAGTATCATCAGCAAACTCTTACACCAAGGGAATCCATCTCCTCCTAACCCATCCCCTAACAGCTCTCCCCTTGAAACTGCCACTCTCCTGAACTCCTTCATAGACGCCATACAAAACCTAATTAAACCAAACAAGGATACCTGCCTTAACACACCTCTCCTCCTCTCCCACAAAACTCCCTTCTCAATCAAGCCTGTGCCCATATCCATCATCAGATCTCTACTCTATAAACTAAAACCCTGCTCCCCCGCCTCTTCAGATAACCTGCCTCCTATATACTTCAGACTCGCAGTCCCTTCTGTTGCCTATCCAGTCTCCACACATCAATAGGTCAATTCAGGAAAATGCTGTCCCTAATATCTGGAAAACGTCCTATATTATATCCTTACATAAAGGAGGAAACTCCACTGACATCCTCCAATTTCAGGCCTATTGCTATTCAGCTAATCTCATACCTCATTCAGGAAAATCACCTCACCCCAACACACTGTTTCCAACCACATCATAGCACAACTACAGCATTACTATCCTTCACTCACTATCTCTACATCTCTTAAACTAGTGTCATGCCTCTTCCTCGACTTCTCTAAAGTTTTTGACACTGTGCCCCACAACCTCCTTCTATCCAAGCTCTCTTCCTTTAATCTCTACCTCTACTCTCTCCTGGTTCTCTTCATACCCATCAGCTAGAACTCAATAGGTCAAATGGCTCTCTGCATCTTCATATTTCCTCCCTGTTCAAACTGGTGTGCCCTAAGGCTCCATCCTGGGCCCACTGTTTTTTAACATCTTTACAATCTCTACCAACCCTGCCCTCACTCCACACTCATACAATATGCGACTCCACCATCATTACAACCTCTGACAGTCTACCCCCACCCACTCTCCCTCACTCAAGACACCCTCCACTCAGTTGAAAGATGGCTCACAACTAACCAACTCATGCTTAAACCCAATAAAACAAAACTACTTCTCTTCCTCCCAAAGTCCCTCCAGCACCTCAAAAGCCTCCTTCTCAGTCTTTCCTCTAAACACTACTATTAAGGTCGAATCTCACACTAAACTTCAGGGTTTATATAGAAGGCGAACTTAAATTTGACATCCATATCAATAATTACATCAAGAAAATACACCAAAAACTATGACTGCTATACAGAAATAAATTCTTAACACAAGAATCCAAATTGTCCCTAGCTCAAGTCTATCTACTGCCTACCCTTCTATACATCTCCCCAATCTTCACTCACCTCCAAAAAAAATGCGTCAACCAAACTCAAACTTGCATACAAAAAAATTGCTAGATTTGCCACTAATCTCCCCTATCGCTCATCACTGCCTCTTACAAAAACTCAACTGGTTAGAACTCCATAATCAGCTCCTCCTGACACACACTATCCTCTATCAACCTGCAGGCTGTCCATTGTTAGCAACCCTCATCTCTCCTTATGTCCCAACAGAGAACTTCGTAGCTCTGGCCAGCACCTCCTTCAAAAATCACCAAACCAAATAAATCTATAGGAAAAATGCTATACATCCACTCAGTTACCTCCTCTCTATATCTGAACTATCCAAAACTCTTGCAACTTCAAACTCACTATAAAGGAATACCTGCTTAAACCCATGGACCTGCCCCTGTAAAGATCCAACTTGAACTCTGCCTCCTCTGCCTCACCATTCCCCTCTTTTCTATCCCTACTGCAGATATCTATTCCTACTTGTATCTTATTTCTATTTTCCATGGTCTTGCACCTTTCCCTCCCACTACACTATCTTCACTTTATACTTCCACTTCCTATCTCTCCCTCCTCTTACATTATACACCCCTCCTTTTCTTTTACCTTATACCAGGACCTTTCTTTCTGCACTATATGCCTCACTCTTATACTTTGGTTTGTAATTTTCCATTCAAATAATGACTGATGAATATGTGATGGTATGGTACATAATCTACATCTATGTTCAATTTTCTCTCTCTCTTCAAACACTGTATAAAATTTAATTTATGCTTTATGTATTCTCTTTATGATTGTATGCCTAAATACTTGATTGTGAATAAAAAAAAAATATTTTCTGTACTGGAGCTTTTCTCCTCGGGACTCTGCTGAAAAAAGGGCATCCGCCCAGCCAGACCAACCGATTAACAAATAGCAAATAAACAAACATTACCCAATCAGGCTAAGATGCCATGCTTTAGCAGGTGACACCACTCAAAATGTCATTACACTCCATGCAGGTAAATTAACATTTAGAGTAGCCTTAACCTCAGGAGGCAGTAGCATTGTAACAGCATTATATTGTAGCAATAAATGGCACTGGATATTGGAAGGTACTTCATTTTCAAAAGGTTGAACTCTTTCAGAATGCCTGGACTAAACTATTACTGCTCATTCTAAAGTGTGCCAAGAAAGTTGCCTCAATGTTTACAAGATGGAAGGTGTGAACTTTATTTGTATTTATTTATTATTTACAATTATCAAACAATTTTATTAACTATTAACATTGTAAATATAATTTTAAAATGTAAAATCATAGTAGTGGTTAATTATTAATTTTGGTTTACCAGATACATTTGTATAGAAATATTTACCTGTTTATAATAAACACCTTTTAAACTTTTAAATGTTTATTCTAATTGCATCTTCATTTTGTACTGTTAGAATCAGGGCACATAAATAAGCCACTCATTTTTTATAACTAGGACTTTTGATAACTGTAAAACCGCATTAGCGCAGTATGTGCATATTCCACAGATGTCATGACATTTTATTAATTCTTGTTTATAACGTTTTAGTGCAAACATGGACAGTTTTAATGCCTACACTCCTATTAGTGTAGGGGTGAATGCTACTTATTTTCGCTGGCTCAGATAAATTAACTTCTGAATATTTTAAACAGTAGACTTATGCTAAAAAAAAATTTGAACAGCAGAACTAGATTCCGTATAGCACATGCATGACATTTGTCATAGTTTAGCCTTTTTAGGTTGTAACTTTTTAATGCACAGTGTTTGAGCTTAACTAAACACATACAGAGTATTAAATAAGCACAAAAGTACACAAACTGTAGGAAAACAAATTCAGCACTCCTGGAACCAAACATTTCAGCAACTCAAGTAAATCCTTGTAGTAAAGTAGTAAATGGCCACAAAACACTTTGGGAGTGGTAAGACACTTTTTATTAAATCAAAATAAAAAAAGATGAGCGCTTTCGTCAAAAAAACTTCTCGACTTCAGATGAGAGCAAATCCAGAAAAACACTTAAGTACATTCTGCAAGAGCATGAAGTAATAAACCAATCCCATCACACTGACTAAAAAGGACCTCCCTGAACTCAAATATTCATGAAATGCAATCATAAAAGTATTTTTAAAAAGACACTTTAAAACCAGCATTTAAATGTCATTATAAGTGCAAAAATGCTGAAAATAAATGTAAATACAAATACACACAATGTATAACATCTATAAAATTTTGTTTATATAAAAATGAAAGTATATATAAAGAATGAATATAAATATTTATATATTTTACCTTTCCATTGCTTTTAGTTTTAACAGGCGAGCAATGGAGAGTGAATCATTTAATCCTGGTCATTGCCCCGCATTTAGGCACACGTGACAAACCAATTCTTTTTCCAAAAGTAGCCCCCATGGGCCACCTCTTTTATCCAAGTTAAGTGTCCACAATGAAAAATTTGAAAGAGGTCTGATTTTTCCATGCAGTGTTTACTCAAGGCATTTGTGGAGTTCCCAAGTCTGATATCCCTTAAACGCTCAAATTCTGTTTTTACATTTCCTCTCAGTCTTCCCGACATAGAAACATTCACATGAGTTACACTGCACAACAGACAACTCTTTCAGTATGACAGTACACCTTTCTTATTCACCTGTATTTTAAAACCATTCATCAAGAATTTATTGCCTTCCATCACAAAACTACACTGAGAATAAGAACCACATTTTTTCATAGACCCTGCATGTACAACGTTTCTGTTAGACTCTAATTCACAAATATTTTCAAAAAGCTGTAGTGAGGGATGAATGGGGGGGTAAAGGTACTGGATAACCTAATGGGATCAATGATTGACCTACAATCCTTAAATAAAACATTCAGATTCAATTTTCTAGTATACAACTTTAAATCCAACAATGCTGTTTCAATATTGGTACTTTTATCAGAAACAAAAGCCAATCCTCTAGCAAAAATACCAGTCTGTCCAGGACATGCCCCCTATTGATGGCAGTTTGATTAATGGAGTAGGAACTTACCTGACCCAATCCAATGTTGAACAGAACTCAAATTTTAAATGCGCTTTCATTACTACTTTTCACAGTAACAGTAAGGATGTATTGGATATTTTATTCAAAAATTGGGTTATATTGCTTAATGATAGGGATATCTGAGAATGTGTTGGAACTAAACCAAATATTGTTTTTAAGAGAGGGATGAACTTGAAATGCATTTCAGAGTCTAACAGAAACGCTGTGCATGCAGGGTCTATTGATGTGGTTCCTGTTCTCAGTGTAGTTTTGTGATGGAAGGCAATGAATTCTTGGTGAATGGCTTTAAAATACAGGTGAATAAGAAGGGTTACTGTCATACTGAAAGAGTTGTCTGTTGTGCAGTGTGTAACTCATGTGAATGTTTCTATGTCGGAAAGACTGAGGAAATTTAAAAACATAATTTATGAGCATTTAAGGGATATCAGACTTGGGAAATCCACACATGCCTTGAGTAAACACTGCACAGAAAAATAAGACCACTTTCAATTTTTCATTCTGGACACTGTTGACTTGGATAAAAGAGGTGGCCCGTGGGGGCTGCTTTTGGAAAATAATTAATCTGGCATGTCCACCTAAATGCGGGGCAATGGCCAGGACTAAATGATTTACTCTCCATTGCTTGCCTGTTAAAACTAAAAGCAATGGAAAGGTAAAATATATAAAAAAATATTAATATTCATCTTTTATATATACACTTTCATTTTTATATAAACACCATTTTATAGATTTTATACATTGTGCGTATTCGTACTTACGTTTATTTTCAGCATTTGTGCACTGAATGACATTTAAATGCTGGTTTGAGAGAGTCTTTTTAAGAACACTTTTATGATTGCATTTTATGAATATTTATGAGTTCAGGGAGGTCCTTTTTAGTCAGTGTGTTCAGGGAGGTCCTTTTTAGTCAGTGTGTTGGGATTGGTTTACTACTTAATTAATGCTCTTGCAGAATGTACTTGAGTGTTTTTCTGGATTTACTCTTATCTGATGAAGTTGAGAAGGTTCTTGACAAAAGCCCTTATCTCTGTTATTTTGGTTTAATAAAAAAGAGTTTTTACTACTCCCAAAGTGTTTTGCGGCCATTTACTACAAGGATTTACTTGAGTTGAAGTGTGTGGTTCCAGGAGTGCTGATTTTGTTTTCCTACATACTGAGTATTACTGGCAGCTACACTACATATATTTATTTATAGGTTCATAGGTTCATAGGTTCATACTAGGCTATCTGCCCAAGGGCATTTATAAGCCTAGCCCATAGTTATGTGGCTTTCGCCACCCCTTTAGTTTGAATAAAAACTATGCCTATCATTTTGCTGTGCCTCTGTCAAGCAGTGACGCTGAAGTAATCCCTGGGGTATATCTGCAATCTCCCATCCATTGGTCAAGATTCCTCTTGAACAAGACCAGAGAGGTGCTCTGCCTCACATGTACCGGGATTTTGTTCCACAGCATAGGGAGTCTCTGGGTGATGAATCTGTCCCTCCAGCACGTTCTATTTATAACCGTGTCAAGGTTTAAGTCTCCCGCCCTTGTGGTTCTGAGGGATCTAGATTTTTGAGGTGAAGCATATTCATCAAATCTGGGTTTGACATGGCCTTATATGTCAGGCACAGGTCACCTCTGAGCAAGCGGTATGAGACTGAATAGAGCTGGAGTTCTTTCAGTCGGGCAGCATAAGACATATTTTTGAGACCCTTTATCCTTTTGGTGAGGAACTTTTGGGGCCTTTCAAGCTGCAGCAGGTGTCTGGTCAGATACATTCGAACGGGCATTGTACTCAATCATAGGTCTAATAAGTGATGAGTACAGGGGACGATGACCTCCCTTGATCTAGATGTGAATCCCTTCATGATCAGGTGGGTGATATAGAAGGTTTTCCTAACTACTTTAGCAACATGAGTGTCAAACGAAAGGCTACTGTCAACCTGGGTCCCCAGATCTCTGATGACTTTCTGTGCTCAGTGGATTGCCACCTATATGGTAGCTAGGGGTAGCCTTGTTTTTCCCAAAGGGTATGACTATGCATTTTTGGCGTTAACTTCAGGCCATGGCTCTGGCACCAGTTATCCATTTCTGTGAGGCCCTTCTGGAGGATATCTGTGTCAGATGTGTTTTCGACTATGGCGCCCAGTTTGCAGTCATCTGCAAACTTTGTCAGCCATAACCCTCCTGTGTTTGCTTGTACTTCAGAAAAGTAGATGCCGAACAAGAGTGGACCCAGGACTGAACCCTGTGGGACACCACTTGTGACAGGCTTTGAGTCTGACATGGCTCCAGCAACTCTGACCCTGTGGGTTCTGTCACTTAGCCAGTTTGCAACCCATCTTGTGATGTATGGGTTTACATTCAAGCTGATGAGTTTTTCGATGATACCTGAGTGGGGTATTGTGTCAAGGCCTTTGCCAGGTCGAGGTAGGCTGTATGGACTGCCTTTCCCTCATCAATGGCCTTGGTGACTGTCTCAAAAAGTCAACCAAGTTTAAGAGGCAGGATCTGCCTTTGACAAAGCCAAACTGAGTTGGATCCAAAGTCTGCAAGTTCCCTATGTCTTTATTTATGAGTTCCATTATGATCCTCTCCATGGCTTTGCAGATAAGGCTTGTCAAGCTAATGGGGCGGTCATTTCCAGGGTCTGTGGAGGCACCGCCTTATGAAGTGGGACCACAGTCGCCGCCACTCCTTGGGTACGATCCTGAGGTGAGGCTAAGATTAAACAGCTGACCTAACTCTAGGTTTAATTCCTCATTGAGTTCATGAAGCACACAGCCGGGGACACCATCCGGTCCCATGGATGCTGTGTTTTGCCTTAGTGAGGGCAGTTCTCACCTGGGCGTTGGAGATGTTTGGGGGCTACAATCCTCTGGAATAGATATCTCTCCTTTTGGGGAGAAGTTTGCACTGAACCTGTCAGCCAGTATGTTGGCAATGTGTGTAGGTTCAGTAATTTTCACATCATTTTGAACTAATTCTGAGCATATCTGGGAGTTTCCTCCTAGGTTTCTAACATAGCTAAAGAAGGCCTTATGATTCTCTTTAGAGTCCTTGGCGATTTTTCTCTCAAAATTTGCCTTGGATGATTTTATGAGAGCTCTTAGTTTTTACTTATAATGATCAAAGGTGTCTTACCTTTCAAGGATTTTGCTCTATCTTGTAGTAGCTTCCTCCTTTTGTTGTAGAGCTTGTTTATGGCTGGGGTCCACCAGACTGGACGCTTGCCTTTGGTACAGAGAGTCTTAGTTTTGTTTGGGATTGCCTGATCCATGCAGTCCTGTAGGTGCTGGTAGAAGGCATTTGTAAGTGATTCAGCGGTTTGAGTAATGTTTACCACTGACTCAGGGGCCTTAAAGGAGACCACACTAGTTTTTAGAAGTGTGAAATCGGCTTTTGAGAAGTTTTTCACTGTGGTCTTTTTGTTTCAGGTGGGGGCGGGATGAGGACCTCCAGCGAGATTAGTTTATGATCAGATCTCACCAGTGAGGGGTATACTGTCGGTGTTGAACATTTTGATCCCATGTTCGTGATGATGAGATCAAGTATGTTTTCTCCTCTTGTGGGGATGGTGACTAGTTGTTCCATGGCATTTGAGTTTATGAACTCCAGGAATCTTTGGGTTAGAGTGTTGGGCTTGAGTAGTGTTCCCAGTCTATATTAGGGTAGTTAAAGTCACCTAGTATGATGGTGTTTGGAGATACATTTATCCCTCCAATGTTTTCAGGAAGGCCATGTGAGGTTCCTGAGTTTGAGAGGGTGGCCTGTAACATGCTACAAATTGCAGAGCAGTCTTGCCTATGGTTAATTGCACCTGGATGGTCTCCGATGCATCATGCGTTGCCACCAACCTTGAGGTGTGGGTGTCCTTTATGAATATGGACACCCTCCTTTCTTGGTGTTGTCCGGATTTTGGGGCGGAACGCATGATATGAGGTGAAACCTGTTAGTGCTGGGGTGCTCTCAGGAGCCTTGAACCAGGTTTCTGTCACAGCACAGACATCGATGTTCTCCATATTGAGAAGGGCCTCGAGTGCGTGCATCTTGAGATTGAGACTTCTGGCATTGAGCAGCATTACCCTTAGTTTTTCCTTTTTGGTGTTCTAGGGTGGTAGGTTTAGAATTTGAGCCTTGCCTAAAAAGGCACTATGGGGTGGCAAGAGCCTTTGCCAATATCCGGAAGCCCAGGGTGACAGGTGCAAGCCGCCCTTGTAAGCAGCGTGGCTTGTCCAGCAGGTCATCCCAGGCAGACAGACATTGGATCCCCTTTGAATGACACCAGAATTTAAGCCAATTATTAAAGCTGATCATCTTATCACTGTATTGTGGCATCATTCTAGGTGAAGGTAGGATACTGCTCAAGGTCAGGGTCATACCTGCCTGGGCTACATAATCAGAGAGCTCCTCGATGTCCCTTTTCATGTAGTCCAAGGAGGTACGTCTCCGGTCGGTGACACCAGCGTGCACAATGACTGAGTCGCACTTGTACCTGCTGTTGAGAGACCTGAGTGCTTGCGTTATGTGGCGGATTCTAGCGCCTGACAGGCAGCTTACTGTGACCTTCTCTTTACTCAGTCTGGTGAGCGGACGCCAGTGTGTCTGACTATGGAATCACCAATGACAAGTGTGTCTGGCATTTTGTTTGGCCTTAAGGGCTGTGACTGTTTGACACTCTGACTGTGTGGTCTATGTGTTGCATGTGTTGGGTCGTGAGGTGGTAGTTGTTTGGGTGTCTGCTTTGGTGGCCTCTGCTGTTTTGGTAAATTTTTGATCAGAGCCTCGAGTATGTCTGTGTGAGTATGTGTATGATTTGAAGTTGTGATGGTACCATGTGTGACTGGGTATGTATTGTGTGTGGTTACCTTCTCCTCCTGTCTGGTCTTGCCAGTCCTATGTTGAGAGAGCTCAGCCTCCAGTTTGGCCGTATAGTTGCATCTCTCGCATGTATTTGTGTTTTGTGGGAGAAGGAGAGGATTGTCTGTGTACATGAGGCAGTTGTAACATTGCCTCAATATTCCCAGGTTCACCAGTTGAGCTGGAGAGGACACTAGCAACTGATCCCTCGACATACTAGAAGTAGTAGATAAAGAGACTTTCAAAGGACTCCGGGGAAGTGGGTTTTAGGCTGGTGGGGTACTATCTATAATAAGAGTGCTTTATCAAGGTGCAAGTACTGTAGGAGTAAGTGCTAGGCTTTACAGATAGAGAATAGTCTACTTGGGAATCAAGTAGAGATGAACTTTTCAGTTATAGGATATGCTGGTTAGATCAGCAGTACAGCTCGAGGAAGGTAGTTTTAAGGGAAAATTGGAAGAGTGGAATTTAGATGGCCCAAATAGTTTAACCTTGTTTAACCGCCGCTGCTTGTGTGCAACAGTGGTAACTCGCTTAAATCAGCGCTTAGCGTGTTTTATAGCAGGGGCTGAAGGAGCTAGGAATTGGCCCAAAACTACCAATGGACTACTAGTTTCTGGCTGAAACTTCACCAAATCGGACAGAAAGGCTCAGTGCTTCCCACTCCCACTGGTAAGCAAAGAAACTTCCCTCCTCCCTAATAAGGCAATGAATCAGTAACAGGAACTAAAAACAAAGCCCAGGGATCAGCAACTCTGAAACTGGACTACTCTAGTTCAGTAAGGCAGGAAAACAAGAGATTTTTTTGTTTTATTACAGAGACAAGGAAAAACAGACAGTAAATGCTATAAATGCTGTAAATCGCTAGCTGACTTTAGTGTGTAGCGTACAGAAACAATTTGCAACAATTAGTAACTTAAAGTGCAATAAACAGTGTAAAATGCAGAAATCACTTAAAGTAGCAGTAAAACAGGTATAATGCAGTCGCTAGCTTAAATAACAGTGGGAAAGCCACAAAAATACTTATATCTGGTAGAAAGTCACTCTTTTAGCTCTCTGCTCCTTGGATCACTCTGCAGGCCACCACGAGGATCTGTGCTGAGTTGGTACAAGCTGGAAAACGCTGTTTAGCGTGTTTTATAGCAGGGGCTGAAAGGAGCTAGGAATTGGCCCAAAACGACCAATGGACTACTAGTTTCTGGCTGAAACTTCACCAAATCGGACAGAAAGGCTGCTCAGTGCTTCCCACTCCCACTGATAAGCAAAGAAACTTCCTCCTCCCTAATAAGGCAATGGATCAGTAACAGGAACTAAAACAAAGCCCAGGGATCAGCAACTCTGAAACTGGACTACTCTAGTTCAGTAAGGCGGAAAACAAGAGATTTTTTGTTTTATTACAGAGACAAGGAAAAAAAGACAGTAAATGCTATAAATGCTGTAAATCGGCTAGCGACTTTAGTGTGTAGCCTACAGAAACAATTTGCAACAATTAGTAACTTAAAGTGCAATAAACAGTGTAAAATGCAGAAATCACTTAAAGTAGCAGTAAAACAGGCGAAATGCAGTCGCTAGCTTAATAACAGTGGGCAAGCCACAATAATACTTACATCTGGTAGAAAGTCACTCTTTTAGCTCTCTGCTGCTTGGATCACTCTGCAGGCCACCACGAGGATCTGTGCTGAGTTGGTACAAGCTGGAAAACGAGTGTTTAGCGTGTTTTATAGCAGGGGGCTGAAAGGAGCTAGGAACTGGCCCAAAACGACCAATGGACTACTAGTTTCTGGCTGAAACTTCACCAAATCGGACAGAAAGGCCGCTCAGTGCTTCCCACTCCCACTGGTAAGCAAAGAAACTTCCCTCCTTCCTAATAAGGCAATGGATCAGTAACAGGAACTAAAAACAAAGCCCAGGGATCAGCAACTCTGAAACTGGACTACTCTAGTTCAGTAAGGCAGGAAAATAAGAGAATTTTTTTTTTTTTTTTTTTATTGGCTCCAATATTATAACTTGAATAAATTTTAAACAGGGTCCTGTTTACACATTTTTTCTTGGGTTTGCAGACCTGAGCAAATATCACTGCTGTGAGCATGAGTGACTTTTTCCACTAGATTTTTCATATATATTTTATACAAGTTTCTGAATGTACTTTACTTTAAAGTCGTTTAACTGATTTATCATTTGAGATTAACAGAATTATGTGCATATAAACACATATATATATATATTCAAATTCAAGTGTTTGATAGGTTATTTGGAATTTGTTTTTTGTAATACATTTTCTTAAATATGTACTGTTTTCTGCCCAACAAAATGTACTGTTATATATTAAACTTTTAATTTTTAGTTGCTTTTCCCACTTGACACAAATCTGAAGTTCTAACAGACAAAAGCGATGTTAAAACTGTTTCTGAATGTTGGTAGAAAAGATTTCTAAGGAACTCTGAAGACTTATTTTAACGGTTTCTTTTTTGAAACTAAAATAAAATGCTTTCCAGAAATTTTAGCAATTAATATAAATTTTTAGTTTAGCTTGGCATATCTTGGAATCCCACAGCTTGAAGTAGGGCAGCACTGTGTCTGTATGGGAGAAAGAGTATTTAGAAAGTAAACATGCTGTCTTTTACAACACAGCTATAAGCAAACCACTCCCATGCTTTTAAACAGGTATATGAATGGAATGATGAATTTTCTACACTTTATTCTGTTTTTTTCAACTACTATTTGAATTGCTTGTTTTTGTGTTTTTAATAAAGATGATTTAACTTCAACTAGCTTGTGCTTCCCTACTTTTATTTGTGAATTTATACTTTGGAAAGCTTTTAAAGAAAGTATTTCTACCACCTATTAAGGGGGATATTCACAGTATGTTTTTTTTATTAAGTGCCTGAACTCGACAGAATGTTAGACAGAGAAGTTTCCTCATTATTTGTACTTCATTTATCACATACCAAAATATTTTAATAGTAATGGTTCACAAGATAATGCAGTTTTCATAATTATTGCAAAATTCAAATTTGTGTTTTAAATAAAAAAACTGCAGATGCCCATACATTTACAACATGAAATTTATTGTACAAGTGTTTTCCTCCTTAAAACTATAATGGACTTCCTCAGATACATCTGATCACCATTTAAAAAAAATATATACTTGTATACGATAAACAATGCTGTCATCTAGTGGATGAAATGTGAAAGACCACTTAAATAAGAAAAGCAACACAAACAGCAACACATTTTTTTTTTTTGTTTGTTTTTTAGAAAATCAGTCTAACAGCTTATTACATTTTAACAGCAATCATCCCATTTGGCAAAAGACTCCTTGTGCTTTCATTAGTGGTCACACATGTACCTATGGGTCTTGAGCTTGTGTTGCATCCATTTTTAACTTTACATATTAAAGCCCTTATTAGTACTCTTAGCAGAAAATGTAATAACCAAGAAAACACAACACAAATTACCTCACTTTGCTTTTGAAATCAAGCCAATTTTACAGTAAACATTACATAATGCTTTTTTTGTTCTAGCTTACTTTGTATCAGAAATAATTATTCATGTTTTACCACTACAAGTTTTGTAAAGGAAATCTACCATGAAACTTGAAAATTCTGCTTATCATCCTATCTTCATATACTGTGCTGTGTTAAAACATAGATTGTGTTTTTCTCACATTGCAGTTTGGATTGTCCTTATAAAAATCAGCTTATGTATAAGGAAGTGCTCTGCTTATTTTAAATACAGTGGTAATGTTACAGCTCTGGAAAGTTAGCCTCTAGAAGCGGTCTTTTTTATTTGAATGACTCAGTTTTGTGTTAAATACAGGCTGCTTTACACACTCAAGACCCTCTTCAAAGGAACAAATAAAAAACACTAAAGTTTTCTGGAGCAGTCAATCATGTTAATTCTTAAACTACTTAATCTTCACTTAACTCCATACTCTTCCTGAGGTATCAAATTCGTAACAGCCCTGTCATTTACCTGTGGCAGAAAGTTTGCAGTACTCATTTTATTTTATTTTCATACTGTCCTCAAATTTTGCAAAAAAAGTAATACTTCACTGGACAGACATGAGAACTACCACCAGTTTTGTTTATGCAGTGTAAATAATCCCTATACCTCACAAAGATTATCAAAAAACTAGCTATTTGAAAAACAATTTCACTCCAGCTGTTAATATGTGCCCTAAGAAGACAAGAATACAATCTCAAAATACAAAACCGAACAGAACTATGGATAACAGTATGACTAGCTTTGGTCATGTAGGCAGAGTCAAGACTCCTTTCTAAAACCAAGGGAGATATGAACAGTCAAGAAACATCACCCTTCACAATCTCTGCCTGAAGGGAAAAGAGAAGCAAAGACATTAAAAGTCCGTAAAGAATTTCTTGGCCCTGTTCTGTGGGTTAGGAAAGAACAGGAACGCTGACACCATAATTGAGGGATATCTCATTCACCATTTTAGGCATAAAAGATGGACTGAGACACTGTCCTTATGGAAAATAAGTAAGGGAGTTGTGACCATCAAAGCTTTGAGCTCTGAAACCCACCTAGCAGATGCGAAAGCTACTAGCAAAATGTTTTTCCAAGTGCAGAACTTGAGACTGAAAGAAGCTGCTGGTTCAAAAGGAGGCAAAGTAAGCTTTTACAGCACATAGGTGAGATCCCAAGCAGGGAGGCATAGGTTTCTTAGGAGGATTTAAGTGCAGAACTGCTTGACCTCAAGTCTGGACATCAGAGGAGGGTTAAGAGGCAGACACACTGAAATAGCTGAATGGTGCACTTTGACAGATGAATATGCTAATCTACCTTTCTTCATCTCACACAAATAAGACCAAACAAAAGTAACCTCACATTTTATTGGGTCCAAATTTTTTACTTGACACAAGACTGAAAATCTCTTCCATTTGGCTATGTAGAATTTTAGTGCAGTTGATCTCCTCGTCTCTTGGGAGGGCCAGAAGTACATGCTCAGAAAACTGGTGTCAAGGGATCAGAATCCTACTTGTCCATAATGATAGCTTGAGGGATAAGATGGGATGAAGCAATAAGCCCTTCAGTTGTGTGGGCAAGTCCATTTTGCAGGGTAGCTTGTGGTGATGGCCCCTGGCTAGAAGAGAGATAAGGAGGAACCAATGATGTCTTGGCCAAAACAGAATTATAAACAAAATTTGTGACTTATCTTTCTGGAAGCAGAAGCAGTAGAAGGTAAGCATAAAGAAACTTTCCTGTCCATTAGAAAGACATGGCATCCATCCTCCAAGCTTGGGGGCAAGGTGTCCTTGTAGAAAAGGAAGGGAGTTGTTTATCAAGGCAAGTTATTCCATCTGTAATGTATCTCATTTTTGGACTATGTCTAAGACAACCACTCTGTTGGGCAATCATGCATGGGGGATCTTCCATTCACCTGTGGAGGGAGTCTGCCAGGACATTGTCTTGGGAGAGAATGTATACTGCTTGGAAGGATACGTTTCTTTGATGGCAAGTTTTCAAGCTGAGTGAGCAGTTGGTAACATCTTGTCCCTACTTCCTTGTTTACATACCACATGACTGCTGTGTTAGCTGAGAATACATATACAGGTCCCGGTTTCAGTTTCCGGAGATGACAGAAAACTTGTAGGGCCTGCATTAGTGCTCAGATGCCCTTTAAGTCTGTGTGTTTTGTCTAGAGACTGGACTGCCAGTAGCCTTTGATCTACAGACAGGGAATCGCAAGGTCAGAGTATAACGTCTATGTGCTAGGTCTTGCATGAGAGGCTGTGCATGCACGTATAAATTCCAGACATGTGCAATCCCTAGTGCCATTTTGTAGAAGCAGCCAGTGAGTGCACATGTAGGATCACAGTAGTTAGTTTGTATACAAGTTATCCAAGTCATAGTCAATAAGCCTTTACAGTGATGTGTTTGTATAGAATAAAGTTGCTAAAAGAGAACCTACGAAGAACGATTTGTGTACCAACATAAAAGTGACATGGTTTCAGAACTGGGATGGAAACTAGAACAACATTCGGAGCCATGAGATGTAAAGACAGGGAAGGTAGTCGATTAGAGTGTTATCAAACTCCAGTCTGTGAGGAAGCTTCAGTTAACGGCCCTTGGCCAATTCCACAGGAAAGTTGCCTTGTCCAAAAGTGGGTTACCATGAATTTGGGGTATCCTTTTGAATCTTCAGAATTACCCTATATATCAGTGGAAACGCATGAAAAAATTCCCTTCCAAGGGAATAAAATACAATCTTCCAGACATGCTTAGAAGGAGATCTGAAACAAGAATTTAGCTGTCAATCTTGAAAGGAGGCACACAGATTGATTTGAACTGTTCCCCAACAGATTTGAGGCGTTCCCCACAAATGGTTCATTTTCTGGGAGACCCCCTCCCATTCAATTTCCACTCAGAAGGGTGTGTCCTGGTCCTGCTCAGCTCATCTTCCACTACATTTTGCTCTGATGGAAAGGACGATGCCTGCAGGTTTAAGGAATGGTGAAGAGCCATCTCCCAATCTATGACTGCCAGCCTGCATAGGGAGTATGACCTTGTACATCCCAGCTTGTTTATATACCACATGACTGTGGTACTGTCTGTAATCACTTGAGGTCCTGAGGACCACAACTGATGGAAAGACTTCAAGACATGGATCACAGCCAACAGTGTTGATGTACTTTGGTCTGACTGAAGGATTCCACAGGCCTTGCACTTTTACCCCTCTAGAAACTGCTCCCTAAGCAAAACTGGGCATGACTGTGGTGACAGACTGGACTGGGACCTGAGGAGAGAAGGAAGTTGTAGGTTCAGTTGAATTTCTAGTCCCCACCAATCAATTTTCCTTTTTATAAAGCCCAGAACTAGAATTTATTACTTCAGAGAATGCAAATGCTGGGTCCATTGTGTTTTAAAGAAAAGTACAGTTTTGTACCTACCATAAATGTAGATGTCCGATAGACATGCAACTGCAGTCATAACATGCGGGTTGTCCTGCCTCAGGCAGCCCTCGGTCGGCCGGATTCCAAAGTCTGGGTCCGACGTCGGCTGATGTCGCATTTCTCTCCGACGTCAGAGCGGCTGGAGTACATAAGCATCAGCCGACGCCATTTTCTTCAGTGTTTCTTGCCCCAGATGCCAGGTGCCCTCCAAGGAAGGCTGTAATCAAATTGCAAGACAAAAACAGGATTCCAAACAAGTGAAAGAGCAATAAAACAAATACACCATAACAGATATCTCCAGCTAAGAGTTACAGGGATAGGAGTGGACCCTAGGCATAGAGGGGTATGGAGGGAGGGAAAATCGGACATCTACATTTATGGTAGGTACAAAACTGTACTATGTCCTTCAAGAATGCAACTGCAGTCATAACATGTGGGTAGAATACCATAGCTTAGCTGGGGGAGGAGGTATGCACTAGGAAAGTGATGGTGAGGCAATCAAACCCTGCAGGACTGCCGAAGCAAAGCCTGCTCTGGATCTGGAATATAGAGGGAGATTGTAGTGTTTGGAGAATGTATGCACGGAGCTCCATGTAGCAGCTTCTAGAATGTCCTTGGTAGGCACCCCTCTTAAAAATGCTGTAGAGGTGGCTGTAGCTCTGGTGGAATGTGGCCTGACATTGGCTGGAACAGTCTTTCCATGAAAGGAATAACAGAATCTGATGCAATGTCCAATCCATTTAGAAATAGTCTGTTTTGAAATTGCTTTTCCTTGGACTGCAGGGGCGTAAGCTACAAGAAGTTGTTCAGACTTCCTACTGGCCTTGGTTCTGTCCAGGTAGTATAGAAGTTGTCTGTGAATGTCCAAGGTATGCAAAAGTCTTTCCCCCTTATTCTCAGGATGGGGAAGAAAGCAGGCAGATGAATGGCTTGATTTAGAGAAACCCTAGATACCACCTTTGGCATAAAGGTAGGGTTGGTCCTTAATGAAACCCTGTCTCTGTGAAAAATAATAAAGGGTGGTATTGCCATTAGGGCCTGTAGCTCCGAAACCCTTCTTGCTGATAATTGCCAACAGGAAAGCTGTCTTCCATGAGAGAAATTGCAAGTCAACTGAAGCTGCTGGCTCAAAAGGAGGTAGAGTCAGTTTTTCTAAGACAAAATCGAGGTCCCAGGCTGGCACTGGGGCCTTTCTTGGTGGCTTAATGTTCTTGATTCCCCTGAGGAATTGTCTTAGTAAGGGGTGAGAGAAAACAGGAGGATCAGTGTTGTATCTAGCTGAAATAGCAGATGCATGTATCTTTATGGAAGAATATGAGAGGCCGTTCTTTAACATATCTGCCAAATATTCCAAGTTAAGTGGGATGTTCAGCAATGAAGCATCATGTCCCTTGCTGGTATTCCAATTGCTGTATCTTTTCCACTTTGCTAAGTAAACCTTTCTGGTGGATGGTCTTCGAGCATCTCTGTTAGTATCCGCTGAACTTCCTTAGAGAGAGATAAGCTGAAGTTATTTATGGGATCTCCCAGGCTGTTAGCTGCAGTATCTGAAGGTTTGGATGCAGTGTTTCGAAATTGTGTTGAGTCAAAAGTAGAGGCCACTGAGGAAGGGCCCACCTCCTGGTGTGACACTTGCTCCGTAGTAGTGGGTACCAGTGTTGTCTTGGCCAATCCAGAGCTATTATGATCCCCTTGGGCTTCTCTGCTTTGATCTTTAGTAATACTGAGAGGTCATCAGTGGCAGAGGTGGGAATGCATAGATTGCTAGGGAGTTCCAGTTAAATGAGAGGGCATCTATTTTCCAAGCTTTTGGATGGTATGTCCTTGTGCAAAATTTTGGTAGAAGATGGTTGAGATGAGAGGCAAATAGGTCCACTTCTGGCTTGCCCCATGTCGAAGTGAGTTGTCTGAAGGCCTTCGGATGTAACCTCCACTCGTGTGGATCTGTGAAATTCCTGCTTAGGCTGTCCGCCAACACATTGTCTTTTCCTGGAACAAACTGGGATTGTAACTGGATATTTAGGCTCAGTGATTTCTCCCAAAGCTGCATTGTTAGTCTGCAAAGGGGGTATGAGTGGGTGCCCCCCTGCTTGTTTATGTACCACATCACAGTGGTGTTGTCTGTCCGTATCATTAAATGGCCTTGCTGGAGTTGGTGTTGAAAAGCCTCGATGGCATGCATTACTGCCAGCAATTCCTTTTGGTTTATATGCAGATGTGTTTCCTTTGGAGACCATTGCCCTTGTATACAGCTGCCTTCCATGTGCGCCCCCCATCCAAGGTCTGAGGGGTCTGTAGTCATGGTCTGTGTTATCTGTGGTTTTTTGAATGACATACCTGTGTTTTTCTGGCTCACCGAGGCCCACCATAGGAATTCCTTTTGTAGGCATGGAATGAGTGGTATGATTGTCTCCAAGTTGTTGCTGTGTTGAGACCAAATGCTTTTTAGGTACCATTGAAGCTTTCTCATGTGTACTTTTGCTAATGGAACCAGTAGAATGCAGGATGCCATGTAACCCAGGGCCTGTAGGAATCTCCTTACAGTCATCTGGGTGAGTTTTGCTAAACCTTTGAAGTAATGAGTTAACTTCTCTTGCTTGTCTTCTGTCAGGTAAGCCATCTGAGAGGCTGTGTCTAGTTTGGCTCCTAAGAAGATTATTTGCTGGGATGGCTGCAGTCTTGACTTTTGGAAGTTGACTGTGTATCCCAGAGCTTGAAGTAATCGTATGACATAATCCAGGTTTTTTGTCAACATCAATTTGTCGTCCGCTTGTATGAGGCAGTCGTCCAGGTACGGGTAAATTTGTATACCCTGGAGCCTGCAATGAGCAATTACTGAAGCCAGGCATTTTGTAAATACTCTGGGCGCAGTAGACAAGCCAATTGGCAATGCTGAGAATTGATAATGCTCTGGCCCTGCAAGAAATCTGAGGTATCTTCTGCAGCTGTGTCTGATAGGGACATGCAGGTATGCCTCCTTGAGGTCCAGAGTAATCAGCCACGACTCCTTGCCCAGCATGGGAAGAAGTTGCTGTAGAGTCAGCATTTTGAACTTTGGTACTATGAGAAAGGTGTTTAATGCGGACAAGTCAAGTATTGGTCTCCATTGAGATTCTTTTCTTGGAACAAGGAACAGTCTTGAGTAAAACCCCTGTTCTTGTTCTTGTTGTGGAACTCTTTCTATTGCTTTCATTCGAGTCAGCAGAGTGATTTGCTTGATAGCCTCTGCCCTTTGATTTTGTGGTAGGTTTGGCATGCCTTGCTTTCTTGGTAAGGTATGAAAATGAAATCTGTACCCTCTGTCTATAATGTCCAAAATCCATTTGTCCTTTGCCAGTCTGTGCCAGTTTTCTGCAAACAGAGATAATTTCCCGCCCAAGGGAGATTCTAGTTGTTCCCTGGTAGGCGGTAGTAGAGGAAAGTCAATGAGTTTGTGGTTGTTGGGCAGGTGAAACCCCTGCGTCACTTCTTTGGTTTCCTGGCTGCCATTGACGTCCGCTGTAAGGGCCCCTGTATTGGCCTCTTCCTCGGCCACGTCTGTTCTTACCCCTTTGAAACTTTTCTGGATTAGGAAAGGACCGGTTTTTTGAAGGCCAATTCCTACTGAATCTGGGGGGTTGAACCTGGAGGAAATCTTTCACAGTCTGAACTGATTTTGCTTTTTCTTCGATGGTCTTTAACACATCCTTAGCATTTGCACCAAAAAGCTTGTTCTTTTCCAAAGGTGCATCCAAAAGTTTTGCTTTTACATGATCTGGTAGAGGTTGATCTTTTAACCAAGCATGTCTACGAATCACTGCCCCTGTCATAGCTGCCCTACATGAAGCTTCCAGTGCATCATATCCACACTGCAGGAAGTGATTGCTTACTTGCTGAGTGTTATGTACAGCTTCCTGCAAATTCTTCCTGTCTAAAGGATCAGGAGAAGCTAATGTTTTTTGTAAATCGTCTAAGAGATAATCCTGATATTGTAACATATGAAAAAGGCAATTTAAAGCTCTCATAGATAAGATAGTGGATGTGTAAACCTTTTTGCCCAATCTCTCTAAAGACCTTGCTTCCCTGTTGGGAGGGCAAGGGATTTCTTGAGGTGGAGGCTGAAACTCCTTTAGGCCCCTGTGAAATAGTTTCCAAATCAGCAGAATGGGCCCTGAATAAATGGGAATGAGTTTCTGGAACCCTGTAATACCTGTCTGGCTTGGCTGGAGCAGGAGGAAGGGAATCAGGGGTAGCACTAGAGTCAGAATACAAATCATCCAGAACATCAAGTACAGGAGGAATAGCTAAGGGCCTGTGCTGAGGCTTCTTAAGGAAAGTCCTAAGGTGTTTCCTAGAATCAGAATATTCCTGACCCTGCCACTTGAAATGTTCCCTCATGGTGTGCAGAACTTCCCCAAAAGAAATATCCTCAGGAGGGGAGGCCGAAGGGATGGAATCTTCTGCATCCGAGTCCTCATAAGTCTGGAAGAGCTCTTCCTGGCTATCAGAGTGAACAGAGCCCTCAGAGTCTTCATCTGAAGGAGTAGGTTCAGAGGGTTCAACCCGGGGCCTTTTTTCAGGAGGAGGCTGGGATGCTCTCTCAGGATGGGCCTGTGAACCTCTAATCATGGAAATTAAATCCGCAGCCATGGACATAATTTGTGTCTCCGGAGTCGGCTGAGGTAGGGATTTAGAAGTAATATGCTTTGTTTTGCTGGCTGCCTTAGCCCTAGTGTAGGCCTTAATAGACATGGCCATAGGGGGCCTGGGCAGCTCCACGTGCAGGAGTGACCTTGTCTACAGCAATGGTCTCGGGCATTTCCTCGGTTTCGGTATCCGGAGGAAAGTCTATAACTGGCGGAGTAATGTCTGGAATCGGAGTCGTCGGTAATGCGGTGTCTTCGGTTCGGAGCGGTGGAGACACCGTCTCACAGGGAACCGGAGCACTCGCGCTAGGTTTTGGCGTGGAGTCGGTGGTAGACGCGGGCCGCGGATGTCGGTCCCGGTCTTTTCGCTTTTTGGGTGTTTGCGATGTCGGAAGATCCGACGGCATGGTGTAGGCAAATTTATCGCTGAAAAAATCTTCAGCGAACTCCGCCCGGCGCCTGAGAGTGCGCTTGTTGAAGCGAGCACAGGCTACACAGGCCGAGACGTCGTGGTCTGGGCCCAGGCAAGGGAGGCAGTAAGAGTGGAAATCCTTATGAGGTATTTGTTTACCACAAAAAAGACAATTGTTAACTTTTTCAGTAATTTCTGACATCGGCTGAGGCAAGAAAAGGTCCCCAATGGGGTACTTAGCTTTTTCGAGGACTTCGGTATCGTAGAATACAGGAGCTGACCGACCGGCACTTGCGAACTGCTTCTGCTTCGGGCACCGCGGCAAGAAAGACTGAAGAAAATGGCATCGGCTGATGCTTATGTACTCCAGCCGCTCTGACGGAGAGAAATGCAACATCAGCCGACGTCGGACCCAGACTTTGGAATCCGGCCGACCGAGGGCTGCCTGAGGAAGGACAACCTGCATGTTATGACTGCAGTTGCATTTTTGAAGGACATCCAGTATTGTTCTCACGTAATCTGGCAAGAGGCATCATAGATGCAAGGAACCTTAGGATCCTGAGAATTTCTCTTACTGAGATCTAAGACTGACTGGGGAAGCTCATGAACAATTTCAGACCAAGATCCACTTTCTCATGTTAAAAAATACCTCCTTTTGAAGAGAATCACCACCACAAAAAAACAATCCTGTGGCACAAAAGTCAAGGAGGATTTTACAATATTAATCTGAAGGTCGAATTGGTCAAGACAGGCATGCCCAGTGTTAATGACTTAACACCTGGATGAAGACTCTGCAAAAATAAGCAAGTCATCTAAATAAGGGAAGATGTGAATGCCAGTCAGTCTGCAATATGCATGACTGGGGTTAGACATTTTGTGAATACCCACGCAACTGTATGTAAATCAAAGGGAAATGCAGAGAACTGAATGTAACACAGAAACAAAGAACCTTTGAAATTTTTTGACGCCAATGGGAATATGGCAGTAAGCATATTTTAGGTCTACAATTATCAAGTAACTAATGTAAGTAGAGACAAGAAACAGTTTCTCTAAGGCCAACATTTTGAACTTTGTAACGTTCACATACAGATTTAGAAGTGAAAGATCGGATACAAGTGTCCAAGAAGCCTCTCTGGTACCAGAAACATTTTGGAAGAGAAGCCTTTGTCCTTTTGACTTAAAGGAACTGGTTCTATGACTCTGTGTGTAAAGACTGCAAAACCTGACAAAAAATTCTGTTTCATCTGGAGGGTGGGGTGGTATTTCCCCTGAAAGGTTTCTGTATCCAGTGCCATCTGTAACCTTCCTGCAACCAAATACCCAAGAGTCCAAAACAATCTTTTGCCAAAGGGGAATATTGAGGGCCAGTCTTTGGGGCAGACTGAGAGATTGTAGAGAGGGGAGAGGGCAAGGAAAGTCGGCACAGTCATTCTGTACTGCTGGTCTGTCTTTTTTCTGAAATGAACTGGTTTGGTTTATTTGTATTTTTAGTGTAAAACAGAGGTCTATAAGATTTGTATTGGGGTACATGAAATATTTCAGAAACTCCTTCAATTAAATGTTCCTCTTTCATCATATTGTTTGAGAACATGGGTAGCAGAAGAGCCAAACAATAACTCCTTATCTAAAGCTTAATCCAAGACTTCAGAATTTACCTCACAGCAAATGATTGGTTACATACACAAGCATATCTTCTTCTAGGTTTACTTTCACCAAATCTTTTGGGTTTTTAATATCAAAATGGGAATGGGCCACATTAAGTCAGGGTATAATTACAGTTCATGAAATTAGTATTGCTTCATTCTTTGATGTTAGTCAAAAGTGCTCTTTGCAGCACCCCCCAAGGAATCCAGAACAGACTCCTGCAATTCATATGGAGTTGTTCATACTGACAGCCTATCTGAATATGACTGCAGATTCTTTTATATTAGACTCATCCACACCACCCTCATTTCTGCCTGCAAATGCTGAAATTTTAGGACGGTTTCTCTCTACACGAGATACTAACTGCTAGGTATAGCAATTTCAACGATCAAGACTACTAGCTTTTTTTCCCCTCATAGACTACTACATCTGGTTTTCTTACAGGCCACCCTCTCAAACTCAGGAACCCCACACAGCCTTCCTGAAGACACTGGAGGGTATAAATGTATCTCCAAACACCATCATATTGGGTGACTTCAACTACCCGAATATAGACTGGGAACATTACTCAAGCCCTAACTTTCTAGCCCAACGGTTCCTGGAGTTCATAAATTCAAATGCCATGGAACAGCTAGTCACTGTTCCCACGAGAGGAGAAAATATACTAGATCTCATTGTCACAAACATGGGGACAAAATGTTCCACACCGGAAGTATATCCCTCATTGGTGAGATCTGATCATAAACTAATCTCACTGGAAATCCACATCCCGCCCCCACCCCAAACAAAAGACCATAGTGAAGAACTTCTAAAGCAAACTTCACACTACTCAAGACTGGTGTGGTATCCTTCAAGGCCCCTGAGCCAGTGGAAACCACAACCCAAGCTGGAAGCCCTTACAAATGCCTTCTATGAACACCTCCAGGACTGCATGGATCAGGCAATCCCAAATAAAACCAAGACTCTTTTCACAAAGGGCAACGTCCAGGCTGGTGGACCCCAGCCATTAACAAACTTTACAATAAGAGGAGAATGCTATTACATGATAGAACAAAATCCATAAAAGGGAAGTCACCCCTGATCATTATTAGTAAAAACGTACGAGCACTCATAAAATCAACTAAGGCCAATTTTGAGAGAAAAATTGCCATGGATTCAAAGGACAATCATAAGGCCTTTTTCAGCTATGTTAGGAACCTGGGTGGAAACTCCCAGATATGCTCAGAATTAGTCCAAAATGATACAAAAATCACTGAACCCACAGACATTGCCAACATACTGGCAGACAGGTTCAGTGCAAACTTCACCCCTCTCCCCTAAAGGAGAGATAACTATCCCAGCCGAGTGTAGCCTCCCGACATCTCAAATGCGCAGGTGAAAGCTGCTCTCTAAAGCTAAAACACAGCATCAATGGGACCGATGGTGTCCCGCTGTGTGCTACACGAGCTAAATGAGGAATTAAACCCGCACATAAGGCAGCTGTTTAATCTCAGCCTTACCACAGGATACATGCCCAAGGAGTGGCGACGGCAACTGTTGTCCCACTCCACAAAGGCGCGCCCACGGACCCTGGTAATTACTGCCCCATAAGCTTAACAAGTCTAGTCTGCAAAGCTATGGAGAGGATCATAATGGAGCTCATAAACAAAGATATAGGGGACTTGCAGACATTGGACCCGACCCAGTTTGGCTTTGTCAAGGGAAGATCATGCCTTTTGAACTTGGTCGACTTCTTCAAACAGTCACCAAGGCCATTGATGAGGGAAAAGGCAGTCCATACAGCCTACCTTGACCTTGCAAAGGCTTTCGACACAATACCCCACTCTGGTATTGTAGAAAAACTTACCAGCTTAAATGTAAACCCATATGTCACAAGATGGGTTGCAAACTGGCTTAAGGACAGAACCCACAGGGTTAGAGTTGCTGGCGCTGTGTCAGACTCCAAGACGGTCACAAGTGGTGTCCCACAGGGCTCGGTCCTTGGCCCCCTATTGTTTGGCATCTACTTCTCAGAAGTACAGGCCAACATGGGAGGACTTTGGCTGACAAAGTTTGCAGACGACTGCAAACTGGGCCATAGTGGAAAGTGCATTGGACACGGATATCCTTCAGAAGGGACTCACGGAAACAGATAGCTGGTGCCAGAGCCATGGCCTGAAGTTAAACGCCAAAAAATGTATAGTCATACCTTCGGGAAAAACAAGGTAACCCCAAGCTACCATATAGGTGGCAATCCACTAAGCACAGAAGAGGTTATCAGGGACCTGGGGACCCAGGTTGACAGTGGCCTTTCATTTGACACACACATTGCTAAAGTGGTTAGAAAGACCTTCTACATTGCCCACCTGATCATGAAGGGATTCACATCCAGATCTAGTGAGGTCATTGTTCCCCTGTACTCTTCACTTATCAGACCAATGATAGAGTACAATGCCCCATTCGGGATGCATCTCACCAGACATCTGCAGCAATTGGAGAGACCCCAAAAGTTCCTCACCAAAAGGATAAAGGGACTCCAAAATCTGTCATATGCTGCCAGATTGAAGAAACTCCATCTCTATTCAGTCGCATACCGGCTGCTCAGAGGTGACATGTGCCTGACATACAAGGCCATGTCCAACCCGAATTAATGGACATGCTCCACCTCAAAAATCCAAATCCACCAAAACCACTAGAGCAAGCGACTTAAACCTTAGCACGGATATAAATAGGACGTGCTGGAGGGATAGATTTATCACTCAGAGACTCCCTATGCTGTGGAATAAAATCTCGGTCCATGTGAGGCAGAGCACCTCGCTGACTCTGTTCAAGAGAAATCTAGACCTGTGGATGGGAGATCGTAGGTTTACCCCGGGAATCATCTCTGTGTCACTGCTGGACAGAGGCACAACAAACTAATGGGCACAGTATTTTTTCATATAAGGGGTGGCGTAAGCCACAAAAATTTGGGCTAGGCTTATAAATGCCTTAGGGCAGATAGCCTAGTATGAACCTATGTTTTTTTGAAATGTTGATAACCGGTGATCCCATGAGATGTACACTTCATTCTCTATAATGCTTTATGGTTCATGTTTTCAATGCTTATCAGCTACTTCTAGATTGTTCTGTTTGCACAATTCTCAATGCAACGGTCTTGTCACATTATTGTGCCTTTCAGTGAACATGCCCTCTGCCTTGTGTATAACAATACCCAGCAACAAGTTGTGCAACTGTTTCCATTTTTTTTTTTTTTTTTTTTACAGAACCTACATTTGTCTGTTTCTCTAACATGTCAAATGTTTTTTCTAAACCAACGTGTATGCAAGTTCACAATCCTGGGCTGCCATTATTAACCATCTCTCCTTTGGTTTTAACTCACCTCTCCTCAACCATTCCTGCATCAAATCCTGAACAAGAGGTTGTTCCAGGAGATCTCCATACTTGTTACCGTATTTATGGCTTTTCCATATTTCTTTCCTTCTCATCTGATCTTTCTCCTTATATTCCTTCATTTTCTTGGCACATTCTGTTGCTGTCTGACTTCTGTCTACTTCCGAACTGATTTCCATTCCCGCTTGACACCAGAATTTTTCTACTACACTATGCAGAGAGGTCATCTTAGACTTCTTTGCCTCGTGTTTTAAAACCTTCAGTATGTTTGTATCTCATGAGGTCAGTAGATATGCATGCAGTCTCACCACTGCAGATCTATACGTGTAATCAGTTTCTAGGACCACACATTCTTCAGAGCATGGAATATATAATCTTGATATACACAAACTTTTTATATAACATCGGATAAGAGTGAAACATTTTTGTTTTTCTGCCCAACTTATTCAATACCTTTTGGGACTAATCAAATACACCATAACTGTAAGGCAGAACAGGAACAGTAAACTGGTTAATCTCTTGGACTCTATTCCAAGATGTCAATGCTGTTTTCAATATTAGTTTTAGTCTTCTAAAGTATTCTTTACTGAGTTTTATTCCCACTTGTTCATGTTTTATTACGGATCCTTCATCAGTTTCCAAATATTTATAAACCACTTCCTGCTCAAGTTTCTTTATATCACATTCTTGTCCCAGACTGATATTGTAACATGCCTGCTTTAAACATTGCTTATGCACATTTATCAAGAACAAATGTCATTCTTATATCAACTGATAAAGTTTCAACAGCTAGCAGTTGTGCTTTCAACTCCCCACCTGATATACTATAAAGTTTTAAGTCATTCATAAAAAGTACACGAGAACTTTTTCAGCAAGGTTGTTTTCTGGGAGCCAAACTGTAACCAAGACCTAATTTGTTAAGTAAACAACTTAAAGGCAAGACAAAACAGCAGTGACAAAATCACGCTGGATTATTCCCCTTTGAATTGTTTTCCCCATGATAATAATGTTCCCTTTGTCACAGCTTACTTACACTAGAGTGGCAAATCACTATGCAACTGATCAATGTAGGATGTTCCCTATACGTCTGTAAACACTCCTTTACCCATAAATGTGGGCTGTTGTCAAATTCTTTCATAATCTATCCATGCCATACTTAGATTTCCCCCCTTTTTATAGTTCTCCACAGCAACAAATTATATTTTGCTCCATATAACTTTCTTTTACCTTTTTATCCTATTGCCATGACTGAGTTTTCTTCTAAATGACTATAAACTCTGTCTACATCAAATCCAGTACACAGTTTACACATTAAATCGGCAAGCAAGTTATTGGCCTCCAGCTTTTAGGATGGCTTACATTTTCTCTCTTAAGGAGAAAAAGAAGTTACGTCTTACCAGAACATTCCATCTGTGTTGTTGTTGTTCTTTTATTCATCACTGATGGGGTTCGGTTCCAAGTCTGCCTTTTTACCAAGCTCGCACCAGCCAAAAAACTCTACAGCTAAGTCTCTAACCAGAATGCCCTTCTCCCCGTTACCTCAGTTGCTAGAGAAAAGGAAGTAAAGCAGAGGCCACTTTTGCACAACTACTCTAGGGCACCACTTAGACCCAAAGCATCCCCCAGGAGCCTTTGGAGGGGGAAGGAGGGTGGGAAGTGATGAATGAAAGAAGATGAACACAGATGGAACGTTATGGTAAGACAACTTCTTTATCTGATGTTGTTCATCTTCTTTCCATATATCACTGACGGGACAGAATCCCAAGCTACCTTGAGGTCCATGGGCGGCCCTTATGGAAGAACATTCCTGAGTACCACTGAGCCGAAGGCAGCTCTCGCTCTGGAGACCAGGTCCAATTTGTAATGATTGATAAAGGTATGAGGCTTAGCCCAAGTTAGCTACTGCACAGATGTCATCCTTGGAAGCCCTGGAATGGAAAGCTACAGATGTTGCCATACATCTAGTGGAGTGAGCTTTAACTTCTGGCATAGGTTCTTTACTGAGGGAATAGATGAAACGTATGCAGTCTCTTAGCCATTTTGATAAAGTAACCTTAGAAACAGCCTCTCCCATTCTGGGCCCAGAACAGGAGATGAAAAGCTGTTCAGATGTACGGATAGGTTTGGTCCTGTCTAGATAAAATCTCAATTGTCTATGTATGTCTCAAGAGTGAATGCAGACTCTCCCTATTGGCAAAATTCGGAAAGAACACTGGTAGGTCAGTGGTCTAGCTTATGGAGAATTCAGAAACAACTTTGGGGAGAAAGGATGGATTCGTCCGAACCGAAAGACCAGATAGGGCCTCTTGATACACAATGCCTGCAGCTCTGGGACTTTTCTGGCAGACGTGATGGCTACCAAAAACAAGTATTTCCAAGACAATAACTATAGGTCACACTTCGCAGCAGGTTCAAAAGGTTTCAGAGTCAAAGACTGAAGGACTGCAGTGAAGTTCCATGATTCTATGGGCTGTCTTGACAGGAGGCCTGAAATGAGAAGTTGCCTTGAGGAAAACCTTGCAAATGCATAGAGAAATAAGAGGGGTGCCATCTATACCATTGTGGAAAATGGACATTTTCGCTAGATGTACTCGTACGGTAGAGGCAGAGGCTCCATTATCAAAAAATCTAGCCAAATATAGAAGCACTGCTGTAACTGGAGCGGAATACAGGTCTAGCATGCTATCCTTGGACAAGATGGAGAATCTTTTCCATTTATCTTGGTACAGTCTTCTGGTGGATGATTTATGAGAGGCCAGAATGATGGCTCGAACAGGCGAGGAGTGGTTACCTTGCCTGGCTACTAGTGGAAGTGGAGAAACCAAGCTGTCAGCTTGAGACTGGACAGATTTGGGTGACAAACCTTGGGGGTGAGTAATCAGATCTGGGAGAGGGTCCAGAATCCACGGCAGGTATATTAGGTGAGGCCGAAGGAACCAAACTTGTCGAGGCCAGAATGGGGCTACGAGGATCACCTTGCATCTCAACCGAAGAGTTTTCTTTAGAAATTGTGGGATCAGAGGAATGAGAGGATAAGCGTAAAGTCCCATGGGGGCCAATCGTGGATCAGGGCGTCCCTCGGTGACTCCCCTTCCGGGGGAAGTAGGGCGAAATAGCTGCTGCACTTGGTGCTTGATGGGGAGGCAAAAAGATAGCATCAGGGATGGCCCCAGTGGCTGAAGATTGCTGATGCCACCTCAGGGTTGAGGGACCACTTGTGAGGCATAAGATGCACCTGCTCAGCTTGTCCGCAATCACGTTGGCGCTCCCCGGGATATGCATATTAGAAAGCAGTTGGAAGATCTCACCCACTGCCAAATTCTCATGGCTTTTCGACATAGGGGATAGGACTTGGCTCCTCCTTGCTTGTTGATGTACCAGACCACTGACATTGTCTGATTGAATTGTAATTGTCCCGGAAGGAAGAGCCGAATGGAAGGCCTGCAACGCTAACAGCACAGCTCTCAGTTCCAGAACACTGATATGCAGGTGGACCATGTGCCTTGGACAGTCTTTCCCTGGAAATACCCCCCCCCCATCCGATCACGGAAGCATCCGTGGTCACAATGGCTGTGGGCTGAGGAGACTGAAATGGACGACTCCAAAATTCTACATCTGGCCTCAACCACCAAAGCATGTCCTGTTTGCAGGAGATGATTATTCGAACCTGGTAACCGAGGGAGTGATAGTTTGGGAACCACTGACACAGAAGAAGCCATTGCAGAATCCGCATATGTAGCTTTGCTAGAGGCACTACTGGGATTGACGCTGCCATAGAACTCAGGGCCTGAAGAACTTCCCTTGCAGAAACTGTGAGAATATCGCCCGGAGTTGAAGTCTCAATTGATGTAGTCTGTGAATTGGGAGTGATACCACACAGGACTGACTATTGAACACTGGTCCAATGGACTCTGTCGTGTAGGGACAAGGTTTGATTTCTCCCAATGTATCGTTATTCCCAACAATTTTGCTAGAGAGAGTATAATGTAGTGCTGTTACCAGAAGATGTTTGGTGGGGGCGGTAAGGAGCCAGTCGTCCAGATATGGAAACATCCGGAATCCTTTTAGTCTCAAGTGAGCTGTTACCACTGCCATGCATTTCGTGAACACTCTGGGGACTGTAGAGAGACCTGAATGGCAGGGCACAGAATTGATGACACTGGCTCCTAGCCGGAAGTGAAGCAGACTCCTGGAGAGTTTGTCCATCTTGATGTGGTAATACGCATCCCAAAAATCTACAGAGCACATCCAATAGCCTTCTCTTAAAAAGGGGAGAATGGACTGAACCGTGACCATTCGGAATTTGGTTTGGGTGACACTTGTTTAAGCTGCTGAGATCCAAAATGGGTCTCCAGTCCCCTGTCTTTTTTGGCACCAAAAAAAATCTCAAGTAAAATCCGGATCCGCGCTGGTCTGGTGGGACTGGTTGGATGACTCTTGAGAGAGCTTTATAACCTCTGAAGCTGCTTCTTCCCTTTGACTGGGTGGAACGTCAGGAATTTTTCTTGGGAAATTTAGCTGACAAGAAAGGGGAATTGTGTAACCTCTGGCAATAATGCTCTGCACACAACGATCGGTGGTGATGGACTGCCAGACAGGTTGGTGCAGAGAGAAACGACCCCCAACTGCTTCCAGAAGTAAGCAATCAGGCTGCTCCTCAGGAGCACTGATAAGACTGTCCAGAGAAGGAATCCCCAGAGCTCTGATTATGAGGACCCCCTCTGCCTCTATAGGGGCGTCTTCCGGATTAGTTACCCCCTCTGCCTCTGGGAGTATCACCACGTGCAGCATGGAAGGGACCCTGAGATTTCCTATGCCACATCTTTCCACACAGATTCCTGGAGAAGGTACGTTGAGGGTTGGAAACCATAGGGCAACAGCAGACAGGGTCTTTCAGGTTTGCTCGCACCTAGCTAGCATGTCCTTCACTTTGGAGCCAAAAAAGGGATGAAGCTTTGATGGTAGCATTCAGAAAGGAAGACTTGAAGGGATCCGTGAGGTCACAAATGCACGTCCAGGCATGATGCTTCATAATGCCCGAACCCATGTGACAGCAACCTCATAGACGAGTTGGATATCGATTCCAGGGTTGGGAGCTGCGGGACCACTTTGTCCCTGACCTCTTCAGACAACTGTCCTGTGAGTGTCCCAGAGAGTTCGGAGATCAAGTCCCTCTGAAGCCTCGTAAAATGTGTCAAATAATTCACGGACCATATGGCAAAGGTCCCCGATGCAAAAACACACTTCCCAAGTCTGTCCACCACCCGGGACTCCCTGTTGGGCAAGTGGACAGCAGGACTTTCCTCAGCAAAGTCCTTTTTTCGTGGCCGCCGCAACCACCATAGCATCAATTGGTAACCCTTTGGACCAATGCAGGTTCTCCTCGGCAGGGAAAAGAATTTTGTCTGGTCTCAAGGGATCGCCTCAATGGAATCAGGGTTCTTCCAAGCATGCTGCATGAGCAAATCGGTGCGCAGGGTCACCAAGCGGTAGAAGGCCAGGCGCGAAAAGCCTGCAGGAACATAGACTCCTCATACGAAGGGTTGGAGGGCTTCCAGTCACCTCTCTGCTTTAACATTTCCAGGATGTCTCCAAAGGAGACATCAGGAGGTGACCATGGGGACCCTTCACCATCATTGTAATTTCTCTTCCGTTAGGGACTTCTCGGGTGAGTCCATGTGCTTCCTCTTGCACGTCTTCTTTTGAGGGGGCTCCCTCAGTGGGGTTCTCTAAGTAGGGCTTGGAAGAGCAAGTACCCTGAACAGGGGTGTCCTGCGGCTTCTCTGCCCGGTGTCCCGGGGGTGGTGGACTGTGACAGCTGTAGCTCAGAGGTGAAAACTGGGGTTCCACCATCGGAGTGCTGCCAGAAGCAAGAGCCCTCTCCATCATGCAGAAGGCAGGCCCGCCTGAAGAGGGATGGGAGTCCAGAACAGAGAAAAAGAACCCTGGGACCGGGGTCACAACCCACTCCAACAAAACCACGCCCACAAATGGAGCCTCAAGCAGGATCGGCACAGACGCGGCTATCGGCACCAAGGATGGAACAGAGGTGGCTCTGTACCCCAGGCCGACACGCCGGTCCCCCAATCCCCAGATTGAGGAAGGACCAGTTCAGCGGGAACCAAAGACCAAAAGGACAAAGTCAAGAGCTGTTGTGAGATGCACCCTAGGTGCTGAGGTGATGGGTTCCAAGAAAGATGTCGGAGCAGAGGGCTTTGGAACGGAGATAGTCAAAGGAGGAGTGTAAGATGGAGTCAGTGGATAAAGTGAGGGAATCTTCCTGGCTAACAAACAGCTGGTCTACAAGAAGCACCATGTCATGCTCAGAAAGGCTCCTGGTGGATACTACGGACTGGAAGTCAAAACGTTCGATGAAGGGGCTATACGCTTGGCGCAGAAATAGATCTACGGAGGGGGAGTATCGGGTCCGTGGTGCAAGGTCTGCCGGCACCGAAGTCTCTTGTTTCAAGACCGGAAGTAAAGGGGTCAAAACCAGTTAGGTCGGTACAACGCACAGTGTCGAAGTGGCACTCTGAGCTGAAACGGTCAGCTCCAAAATGGAAACTAATGTAGTCAAAGGTGTGCCCTGAGCCGAAGTGGCCATAGGTGCCAAAGTCGAAATAGGGGTAGTAAGGTCTATAATCGGTGCTGGAAGCAGGACCGGTGCCAAAACAGGCACCAGTATCGATGGTTTTGAGATGGTCGGAGCCGAAGAAGACAAAGCCAAGAGGGCTGATTTATGCTCCGAAGATAACTTTGGGACCTTTGATTTCCCAGGCTTGCTCTGATTACCCAATGGTGAAGAAGGAACACAGTGAGAACTCTTTGTCCTTAGAAGGGGTGGTTGAGACCTCCATTGCAGAAATGGCCTCTGAGAAGGGAGACTTGAGTAACCCTTTCAGAATGAGTTTATTTTTGTGCTCATTAAGAGTGCGTTGACTGAAACTCTGAAAAATGTCACATGGAGGATGCACCGAAAGGTGGGACACACTCAAACAGTATACACAGTCGTCATGAAACTCACTCTTGGGTAACTTGCCCTTACATTAAGTACAATGCTTAAAACCTTAAGTACCCTTCTTATCTGACATCTTGATAGAGAAAAAACACCACAGTCCAACTGTATAATCCAACTATAATCAAAGTCAACTCCGTTCAAAAAAAAGTCACAAATATAACAATACACTGGTATGATAGAGAAAAGAAAGGAAACACCTGAACAAAAGACAGCTAATAGGTTAAACAATACCAACTATGGTACTGAAGAAATATTGTAAGGGAGGAAGGCCGTACCAACAATGGCACTTGAAAGTGCATCAACTGTAACTACGGGTAGAGAGGAAAAACCAAGGTCAGACAGAAGAAAAGACATTAGAAAAACAATATCCAAAATTTTTCACACAAATATCAAAAAAGGTTTCACTTAGATGAGAGCTTAGCTGAAATGCAGTTTTACGGCTACGCGGCAAACAAGATCTGAGGTAACAGGGAGAAGGGTGTTCTGGGTAGAGACTTAGCTCGAGAGTTTTTTGGCTGGCGCGAGCTTGGTAAAAAGGCTGAGACGGTTCCGAGGGCTCGGAACTGAACCCCATCAGTGATGAATGGAAAGAAGATTAACATCAGATGTACTGCTTTTCCCAACGTTAATAATGGGGTCTGTTCGGGATGTGCTTGTACGCAATTCTTATGCAACAATAAATCTTTGTCTAAAGATATTAACACTTTAGCCAGAAGTTAAGTACTTCATCTTGTCCTGGGGTTTTCTTAATTTTGTTTCAATTTCTCTAGCCATTACTTCAACCCATTTCATATTCTGTACATTTGAATGCCTTACTGTTTCCTTTAATTTTTCCATCCATTCAGAATTTTTGTAATAATCCATTCAGCATTTTTGTAATATTCCAAAGGGTTTTTATAAATAATTCTCCAAATGTATTTATTTCTTACTCTGGTATGGTTTCTATTCCTTTTGCTTTGCTCCCCCAATTTTCTATAAAACTTTTTGGGGGGGTCAATGAATTATTTATTTGTACTTTTCCTTTATATTTATCTGTATACTTTAAGTTTTTCTCCCTATTCAGATATCTTTAGTTTATCTTTTGCAACAGTGTATGACGGATCCTGGTCTGTTCTAATACTGTACTTTGCTTTTACCATGTCTAAGTATTTGTCTGATGTTGACTCTTCTATTTTCTTCAAACAGTGACACTGTCTTAATTACTTCATGCTTTTCTCCATTTGATGCTTCCATGATGGCACTATTTCCTCCCTTCCTTTCCTTTATTGCTCTAGGTTTCTGTGGTAAGACTATGTTTCTGTGGCAAGACTTACTAACAATTTCTGTTATATCACACTAATTTCTATTAATAGTCTTTATTACTGTGTTCATCTGTTTTAGCAGACTTCTAACATTTTTGGGTCTTGTTTACTTTCTGTAATCTATTTCTTCCATTGATCTTAATATGTCTATTTCTATCAAATAGAGCAACTCTTCCCTTAGATCATTTTTTTCTAAACTGACAGCACAATCTTTGGAACTTGGTATAGAATGCTCAAAGGTAATTAAAAAAGTGTAGATTAAAAGAATAGAACTGGAGCCCAAACGAGAACAAAAGTTCTTAAAGTAATATTCCCTAGGTCTCTTCAGGAACAATGGGAAGGGGCTTAGGAGGGCAAGAAGTTGAGGAAGAATGAAAACAGACACAACCTTATAACTATCTGATGTTGTCATTTTCATTCATTCCTCAACTGATGGGATAGAGTTCCCAGCTAAATGAACCTTGGATGGTCCTTATGGAAGGATATTTTGGAACACTGAGGCCAAAAGCAGCTCTGTTCCTAGAAACCAAATCCAATTTGTAATGAGCAACAAAAGTATGAAAATTTAAGTGGCAGCTGCACAAATGTCATCTATGGAAGTTCTTGACCAAAAAGCTGAGGATAGAGCCGTACACTTTGTGGAATGAGCTCTAGGAGGCTTAGGTAAGGAAAATCCTCTTACTACAAGCAAAAGTTATGCAATTAGTAATCATCTGACCAGGGTAACTAAAAAATGGTATGCCCAATCAGTTGTGTGTGAAGGATACAAACTGGTCAGTTTTCCAAAAATCTTTGGTCCAATGGAGATAAAACTGAAGTTATCTATGCACAGCCAAAAGAGGAGCATGTATTCTCCCTTATTTGAGAAATTTGGAAAGAAAACAAGTTATGTACTCACCATAACATTCGATGTATGTGGTCCATCTCGCCTCACATTCTTACTCACGGGTTCGGAGCAGAGCATCGGCTCCGACTCGGCCAACTTTTTATTTTCTAGCACAAAGTCTCTAATTGGCTGGGATAAACAGGTATCCCATGGTGCACTGCTCCATAGCCCCATATCTAGTTTGCAGCAATCCATAGTCACACCTCATGCACAACCACAATCTAGGAAGGTAGAACACTATTATCCAGGGTAGTAAAGAAAAAAACTAGTATTGAAGGGTACTCAAGACCAATTATCGCCTCCAGATCCTCCAGGAAGGGGACAGGTGGGAGGGTACGTAAGAATGTGAGGCGTGATGGACCACATAAATCTAACGTTATGGCGAGTACATAACTTCTTGATGTTATGTGGTCCAATCTCGCCTACATTCTTACTCACGGGACAGCTTCCCCAGCACCTCTATCCTGGGAGGCTCAAAGGAAGATACTCCTGAGAACTGTGGAACCAAAAGAAGCCCGGCCCCTAGAAGCCACATCTAGTTTGTAATGAGTAATAAAGGTGTGTGGAGAAGCCCACGTGGCCGCAGCACAAATATCATCCAAAGATAGCCTAGCATGGTAAGCCATAGAAGCGGAAACAGCCCTGGTAGAGTGAGCCTAGACAGGGAACGGTAGATTTCTGCCTGCTGACAAACAGATAAAGGAAATACAATCTGAAATCCATCTGGAAATTGTAATCTTAGAAATAGGGGAACCTGCTCTACTTTCTGAAAAGGACACAAACAGTTGGTCGGACTTCCGGAGTGGTTTTGTCCTGTGTAAGTAGAATCGTAATTGCCTGTGTACATCCAACTGATGAAATCTAAGCTCTGCCTTATTGGAAAACTGAGGGAAGAAAACTGGCAGCTCAATAGACTGATTGGAGATTAACAGTAGATGTTACTTTAGGAAGGACGGATTAGGTCTCAGGGAAATCCTGTCCTTATGAAAGATTAAATATGGGGATTTGATGGACAGAGCTTGAATCTCAGACACCCGTCTGGTTGATGTAATGGCTATTAAGAAGGCAGTCTTCCAAGACAGAAACTTTAATTCACAGGTGGCAGCCGGTTCGAAAAGTGGGGAAGTCAGGGCTTGCAAAATAAAGTTTAGATCCCATGGCATGATAGGTTCTGACAGAGGCCAGAGTAACAAGGTGCCCTTCAAAAAGGCCTTACAGAGTTTATGGGCCATAAGAGAGGGCTCGTAAGAGGTATGAAAATTAGAAATAGCAGCCAGTTGGACCTTAATGGTAGCAGGAGCAGAACCCTGCCGAAAGTGCATGGATAAAAAATCCAAAACAGCAGGAACTGGGGCTGTGTAAGGGTCCAGTCCCTGGGCATAAGCCAAAATAGAAAATCTTTTCCACTTGCTGGAATAAATCTTCCTGGTGGAAGACTTATGAGAAGAGGGTAAAATGTGCATTACCTCAAGTGAAAAATGAAGTCTGACTAACTATGGAAGTGGAGTAGCCAGGCTGTCAACCTGAGGGTCCGCAGGGAGGAATGGAACTGTCCCGACATGTGTCAGTATGTCTGGTACTGGGTCCAGAATCCAAGGATTGTCCACTGCGTATTGATGAAGAAAGGAGAACCAGACTTGGCGAGGCCAGTGTGGGGCAATTAGAATCATCTTGCTTCCCGAGGATATGGCTTTCTGATTCACTCTTGGTAACCGAGGAAACGGAAGGAAAGCATATAGCAGACCGGGGGGCCAATCGTGGACGAGAGTGTCCCTGGGTGACTCCCTCTGTGGGGGATCAGTGTGAAGTAGTTGCTGCACTTGGCATTGAGGGGATTGGCAAAAAAGATCGCAGCAAGGCTAACCCCACCTGCTGAAAATCTGTTCCGCAACCTGGCGGTTCAGGGACCACTTGTAAGGCATCAGAATAGCTCTGCTCAGCCTGTCAGCTATCACACTGGCATTCCCCGGAATGTGCGTTGCCACTAGAAACCGTTGGGAAGACACTGCCCATTGCCACACTCGCATGGCCTCTCTGCACAGGGATAAGATCCGGTTCCCCCTTGATTAGGTACCACACAACGGACATGTTGTCAATGAATTGCAATTGTCCCCAGAGGAAGAGAGCTCTGAAGTGCTCGCAACGCCAGTAACACCACTCTCATCTCTAAAACATTGATGTGCAGATGTAGCTCGTGATCTTGCCAAGTGCCTTGGACCATCCTGCCAAGAGAATGCCCCCCCCACCCAATCTGGGAGGTGTCTGTGGTCACCGTGGCAACAGGTGACATAGGAACAAACTTTTCCCACGTCCAGATTGGTGGAGCACAGCCACCAACGGAGGTCTTGTTTGCACCGATCCATCAATAGGATCAAGTGGGAAAGGGGAAATTCCTGAAAGGACCATTGGGCAAAGAGGAGCCACTGCAGAAGCCTCATGTGTAATCTGGCTAGAGGCATTAACATGATGGTGGCTGCCATGGATCCCAGGAGCTGGAGAACCCATCTGGCCTGAACTTTGAGGGGTAAAAATGCGTGAACCTGACTCTGCAACACTCCTATCCTTTCTTGGGGCAGGAACGCCCGCATTCGAATGGTGTCTAGCTCTGTGCCTATAAATGTGACAGGCTGTGAGGGCAGCAAGGCAGACTTTCCCCAGTTCAAGGTAATTCCTAGTCATTGACAGAGGGTAATGGTAGCCTCCCTGGCTCGAATGAAAAGATGCCTGGTGGGGGTGGTGAGGAGCCAGCCATCCAGGTATGGAAACACTTGGAATCATTGATGTCTCAGGTGAGCTGTCACCACCACCAAACACTTGGTGAACACCTTGGGAGCTGTGGTGAGACAAAGGGCAGGGAACGAAAAGTACAGTTTTGTACCTACCATAAATGTAGATGTTAGAGTGTTCACACTGCTGCAGTCATCACACTTGGGTTTTCCTGCCGTCAGGCGGTCCCGCAGTCGGCCAGAGTTCCAAAGTCTTGGTCCAGCGTCGGTTGCCGTCGTTTCTTCCTGGACGTCAGTGCGCCAGGGGTATTCAAGATACATCCGACGCGATTTTCTTCTGTTTTTCTTGCCGCAGATGTCAGGTGCCCCCCAATAGGTAGGCAATAGATATTGCTAAATAAAAATATACATATAAAAAATAAAACAATACCTTCAGTTACAAGCAAATACACCACAAAGGTTGTATAGGATAGAAAGGTATAGATAAGTCCAGCTAGTTCAGAGGGGATGGAGGGAGGGTAACCTGGACTGCAGCAGTGTGAACACTAACATCTACATTTATGGTAGGTACAAAACTGTACTATGCTCGTGTTACACTTCTGCAGTCATCACACTTGGGTTGAATCCCAAAGCTAAGGATGGGAGGTGGAACTAAACAGGGTTTGGAGAGGCTATTAGGCCCTGCAGAACTGCAGTGGCAAAGCCAGCTCGGGTTTTAGAGTATAGAGGTAAGTGATAGTGCTTGGTGAAGGTGTGCACTGAACTCCAAGTTGCAGCCTCCAAAATATCCTTGGTTGGTACCCCTCTGAGGAAGGCCGTTGATGTTGCTGTAGCCCTGGTGGAATGGGGTCTGATGTTACCAGGCACAGATTTCCCATGGTGTGTGTAGCAGAAACGGATACAATGTCCTATCCATTTTGAAATGGTCTGTTTTGAGATAGCTTTTCCTTGTGATCCTGCAGCATAGGATACAAAGAGCTGGTCAGATTTTCTGAAAGCCTTAGTTTTATCCAAGTAGTAACATAATTGCCTGTGAATGTCCAAAGAGTGTAAGAGCCTTTCCCCTTTGTGCTGGGGGTTTGGATAAAAGGTGGGCAAATGAATGGTTTGGTTTAGGGCCACACTAGATACCACCTTCGGCATAAAGGAAGGATTAGTTCGTAGAGAGACTCTGTCTTGATGAAAAATGATGAAAGGCTCCACTGCCATTAGGGCCTGTAGTTCTGAGACTCTTCGTGCTGAAGTTATTGCTAGCAGCAGGGCAGTTTTCCATGATAGGAACTGTAGATCAGCTGTGAAAGCTGGTTCAAAGGGCGGTAGTGTAAGCTTTTCCAAAACAAAGTTGAGATCCCAAGTTGGTGTTGGTGCTCTCCGGGGTGGTCTTATGTTCTTAGCCCCTCTGAGGAACTGTCTTAGTAATGGATGTGAAAATATAGGAGGATCCGTGTTGCATTGAGCTGAAATAGCTGAAGCGTGGATCCTAATAGATAAGGAAAGTCCTTTGTGCAACATCTCAGTTAAATATTGAAGAATGTGAGGAATATTTGGGACAAGGGGATTTTGGCCTTTAGCCTGGTTCCAGGCGCAGAATCTTTTCCTTTTGTCTGAATAGACTTTCCTGGTGCTGGGCCTCCTGGCCTCCAGAATGACATCCATCACAGCTTTAGAGAGAAGTGTTGACTGGTTGTTTTCCATGCAGCCAGATTTAAAGTCTTAAGCTGGCTGTGTAGAATCTGATTGTTTTGCTGAGTGAGCAGGTGAGGAATTGTAGGTAAAATCCATGGTGGGCCTTGAGCCATGTTCCTTAGTATTGGATACCAGTGCTGGCGTGGCCAGTCTGGAGCAATGAGCATCATTTGTGGCCTCTCTAATCTGGCTTTCGGCAGCACCTTGCCAGAAGAGGCAGTGGAGGAAATGCATACACTTGTCAATGTTTTCCAACTGAATGAGAGGGCGTCCACTTTCCAAGCTAGTGTGTGGTATGTCCTTGTGCAGAATTTCCGTAGTTGGTAGTTTTTGGGGGAAGCAAACAGATCTATGTCTGGGCTTCCCCCATTTTTGAGTGATCATTGAGAATACTTGTGGATCTAGTTTCCACTCATGAGGATCTATAATGTTTCTGCTTAGACAGTCTGCCAATGTGTTTTTCTTTCCTGGCAGGAATTGTGCTTGTAGTTGAACTTGGTAGGTCAGTGCGGTGTTCCACAAGGTCATTGCTTGTCTGCATAGGGGGTAGGAGTGTGTGCCCCCTTGCTTATGTACCACATCACTGTGGTGTTGTCAGTCTTTATTAGTTGTTGTCCTGGATGTAGGAGGTCCTTGAAAGCTGTTGGAGCATTTTGTACAGCTAGCATCTCTTTTTGATTGATATGTAGATGCCTTTGGTCTGCAGACCATTTGCCCTGAATACACTGTCCTGCCATGTATGCTCCCCAGGCATAATCCAATGCAACTGTTATAGTTTGCCTGGCTGTGGGGTAAGGTAAAAGGCTGACCCTTGTTGAGGTGACATGCCTCAGCCCACCATAGAAATTCCTGTTGAAGGCAGGGAATGAGTGGAAGTATTGTTTCCAAGCTGTGGCTGTGTTGAGTCAATACGCTTTTCAGATACCATTGTAATTTCCTCATATGCAGTTTTGCAAATGGTATTAGTAGTATGCAAGATGCCATGAATCCCAAGGCCTGCAGAATTTTTCTTGCAGGGAGATGGGTCTTTGTTGCCATCATTTTGAAGTACTGAGTCAGTTGTCCTTGTTTGTCTGGCGTGAGAAGCCATCTGGGCCGTTGTATTTAAGCTGGCACCCAGGAATATTATGTCTTGTGAGGGCACTAGTTTGACTTCTTTTCGTTTACTGTGTAACCTAGGCAACTTAGGTTTTTGACAAACGCCAGATGCTTTAATAGAATGCCCTTGCTTTCTGCTTGAATAAGGCAGTCGTCCAGGTATGGATATGTTTGAATCCCTCTGTCTGCAGTATGCAATTACTGGTGCCAGGCATTTTGTGAAGACCCTGGGCACAGCAGATAAGCCAAAGGGCAGTGCAGAGAATTGGTAATGGGTTGAACCTGCTATAAATTGGAGGTATCTTCTGCAATTTTGTCTGATAGGGACATGCAGGTATGCCTCCTTGAGGTCCAACATTACTAGCAAAGCCTTCTTGCCCAGCATGGGAAGAAGTTGCTGTAGTGTTAGCATCTTGAATTTGGGTACTTCCAGGTATATGTTTAGAATTGAGAGGTCCAGAATGGGTCTCCAGGCTTTGTCCTTTTGGGGAACTAACAGTCTTGAGTAAAATCCTTGTCCTTGCACCTGTGTAGGAACCTGTTGAATGGCTCTCATGTCCATGAGAGCTGAAATTTGCTTTTGAGCCTCTGCCCATTGATTTGGTGGCAGGTTTGGCAATCCTTTCATCATTGGCAAAGTGTGAAAGTGGAATGTGTATCCTTGAGATACAATATTTAGGACCCATTTGTCTTTTGTGATGATGTGCCAATTGTCTGCAAAAAGTGCTAGTTTCCCCCCCCAAGAGAGCTGCCAAGAGGGCTTTGCTTGGTAGTCTGAGGAGTAAGTCATTGAGTTTGTCTTCTGGTAGTTTGAGACCTGTCTTCTCCTCCTTTTTGGGTTGTAGCACCCCATTGTAGAGGCTGGTAAGAGCCTTGTGACTGGCCTCTGCCCCTTGGGCGTCTATCTGCCCCTCTGTGGTCTGGCAGAAGCTGGAAAGGACCAGTGTTTGGTTGGCCCATTTCTACTGAAACGAGGGGGTTGAACCTGTAAAAAATCCTTGACCGTCTGCATAGATTTTGCCTTATCCTCTATTTTCTTTAAAACTTCTGCTTTTACACCAAATAAAACATCCTGCTGTAAAGGTGTGTCCAATAACTTTGCTTTAACATGATCAGGTAAAGTTTGTTCTTTTAACCAAGCATGCCTACGTATGACAGACCCTGTCACTGCTGCTCTACAAGAAGCTTCCAATGAATAAAACCCACATTGCAAAGTATGTTTTCCCACTTGTTCAGCTGCATACAACAAATCTTGCATTTCCTTGTAATCAGGCTGTTCTGTATGTGTGAGTATTTTTTGTTTTAATTGAGACATCAGATATTGTTGATATTGCAGCATGTGAAACTGACAATGTAAGGCCCTCACAGCTAGCGTAGCTGAGGTATATACTTTCTTTCCCCATCTGTCTAGTGCTCTAGAATCCCTTTCAGAGGGCACAGGATTTTTAGCAATAGAGGCCTTAACCCCTTTGGGACCCTGGGAAATGGTTTCTGTGTCAGCAACAGGGCTTTTATACAGGAATTTGTGAGTCAGGGACTCTAGTATCTGTCTGGTTTAGCTGGTGCAGGGGGTAGTGAATCTGGGTTAAGGCTAGATTCTGAATAAACATCATCCACAATGTAACACAGGTGGAATAGCAAGTGGTATGTGCTGGGGTAGTAAAAGGAACTCTCGGAGTCTTTTCTTAGAATCAGAGTAATCCTGGCCTTCCCAGTGGAAATGTTCCCTCATCGTATGTATGGTTTCCCCAAAAGAGTAGTCTTCTGGGGGAGATGCAGAAGGGATAGACTCTTCAGCATCAGAGTCTTCATAAGGGGTAAAGGAATATTCCTGTTCCTCAGAAGAGTGAGGAAACTGAAACCTGGTCAGAGGAAGTGTAGTCCTCCTCCTGCCTTGGCCTTTTATCAGGAGGGGGATGGGAACCCCTGATTAGGGTAATTAAGTCTTCAGCCATCTTAAGCATCTGTTTCTTAGGCATGGGGCCTTGTACTGGAGACTGCTGTAAAGTCTTCTTTGTTTTTAAAGGAGTTTTCAGCTTTGCATAGGATTTAATAGTGAGTGCAGTCGGTCTGAAGACACATTCTGCAACTGAAGGCATTTCAAATGCACCGAAATCTCCTTCAGGCATGGAGTCGGAAGGGCCTAAAGGTAAAGGTTGTGGAGGTCTAGCAATCGCCGCTTGTGAATCGGATGTCACCTGGGGTTCTAAATCAGCAGTTGTCAGGGGCTGTGTAGGCACCTCACTGAAAACCAGAGAACCGGCGACTGGCCTAGCAGAGGCCTCAGAGTCTGGTTTGGGTCTCTGTTGCCTGTCCTTATCTTTGCGTTTTTTATGCATTCCGGGCGTTGGTTGCTCCGACGGCATGGTATAATTAAATTTCCTACCAAAATAATGTCGGGCAAAATCAAACGTTTGATAGTTCCTTTATTAAACCTAGCACAAAACCGACAATGTGTGACATCGTGGTCTGGGCCTAGGCAAGGAATACAATAAGAATGAAAGCCCTTATGAGGTATTTGCTTCCCACAAGAAATGCAATTGTTAACTTTTTCTGACATCGGACTGAGGCAAGGAAAGGTTCCCCAATGGAATACTTAGCTTTATTGAAGTCTTCGGTCTGAAATTCGATTTGAAAATCTCAGGAGTCGGCCGACCGGCACTTGCAAACTGCTTCTGCTTCTGGCACCGCGCAGCAAGAAAGACTGAAGAAAATGACGTAGGATGCATCTTGTATACCCCTGGCGCACTGACGTCAGGGAAGAAGCGACAGCAACAAACGCCGGACCAAGACTTTGGAACTCTGGCAGACTGCGGGACTGCCTGATGGCAGGATAACCCAAGTGTGATGACCGCAGCAGTGTAACATGATGAACATCTGGAAATGACTGGCTCCCAGCCGGAAATGTGACTCCTGGATGCCCTGTCCATTTTGATATGGTAGTAAGCATCCTTGAGGTCGATGGAGCACATCCATACTTTTCCCAGCAACGTAAAAATGGACTAGAGGGTGACCATTCAGAACTTGGACTTCAGAACGTAGTGATCCAGTCGGCTGAAATCCAGAATTGGTCTCAAGTCCCCTGTTCTTTTCTGCACCAAAGAGAGTCTTAAGTCCCTAACCCAATTTGGTCTGAGGGGCAGGTTGGATGACTCCTTTTTCCAGCAGCTTTGAAATTTCTAGTGCTGCGTGATCCCTTTGACTGGGTGGAACGTCTGGGATTCTCTTGACTGGAGGGGGCTCTGATAAGAAGGGGATGGTATAACCTCCGGTAACTATTCGAAGCACCCATCGATCCTGGGTGATGCTTCCCCAGGCTTCCGGGTACAATGAAATGCAGCCCCCGACTGGCTCTGGAATAGCGCAGTCGGGCAACACATCAGGAACGATGGCAGGAAGACCCATGAAAGAATCAGTCTTCCGAGTTGCGGGGGCCTCCTCTGCCCCTAGGGCAACGTCTTCCAGAATAGCCTCCCCCTCATCTGCCTCTGGAGGGGGACTCACCTTGAGCTGCAGGGAAAGACTGCTGTGATTTTTTTGAACCACATCTTCCCTCCTCTCTAAGCCTTGGGGTAAGGCCTAGAAGGGAGGGAAAAACAGACCCCTACAGCAGACCGGGTCTTTCCCTCTTGCTCGCATCTGGTGAGGGTGTCTTTCACTTTGGTCCCGAAGAGTGAGGACCCATCAAAGGGGGCGTCAGTGAAGGAAGACTAAGGCCTCCACGAAATGACAAAGGCGCATCCAGGCTTGCCTCCTGAGGGCTACTCCTGAACTAGCTGCCCTACTCACCCCTTCGGCTGCATAAGATATGAGCCTCATGGACGAGCTGACAATCGAACCAAGGGTAGACAACTAGGCATTAACAGTCTGCGCTAACGCCTCAGGTACGTTACCTGTTAGGAGCATCTTCTAACTCCTTAAGGAGATCTCTCTGGAGCAGAGTAAAATGACAAAGGTCACTGACGAAAGGGTACGTTTCCTGTACCAGTCCATACTCCTGGACTCCTTGTTAGGAGGATGGACGGAGGAAGAAGACTCTGTTACTTCCCGAGTGGCCGCCGCCACCACCATGGCATCTACAAGAAACCTCTTTGGACAGGAACATCTTAACCCGGGGGAGCTGAAAGAAACTTACTAGGTTGTCTGGATACCAGTTCCACCGAATCAGGATTCTCCCACACCCTTCGACAAATTAAATCCAGGAGCTCATTGAAGGGTGGAGACACCCAGGAGGGGGAGGGTTGAGCATCAAACGCCTTGAGGAATACAGACTCCTCCTCAGAGGGGGTCTTGGACGACTAGTCGCCTCTCTGCCTCAATCTCCAGGATGTCGGAGAAAGACATCGGAGGACGACTTGGGGGACCCCTCTGACTCCTCGAGGTCGGTATCAGAAGTGAGAGACTCATTCTGGGAGTCTATGTGCTTCCTCTTGCACAACTTCTTTCTTGGGAGCTCCTCAGGCACAGACTCAGAGGCCCTCAGAATGCTGGGGACCACTCATAGGGGGTATCCCCAGTCCTTTGGGCACCGCCATCTATTGATGGGGGACATCAGAGGCTCTAGCCGGGGTGGAAGGGGATGGAATGACCGATCCGTGTGATGCAACTGAAGATCTAGCCAGTGCGCTCCTCATGGCCTCGAAGGTGGGTCCCCCCAAATCCGAGGACCGACCAGCCTCGGAGGCCATGACCGGAGTCGGGGTTCCCCAAGCCGATGCACCGAGAGGGAGGCTCGGAACTGACAGGAGTCCCGAAGTATCCCCCTCGGCCCCAACAAAGGAAACCAGAGTTCCGAAACCAAACTGAGGCGACATGGTTGGAGACGTCGGCACCGATAAACCCTTGAGGGGTATCGGAGCCGGCACAAGATCACTGAGTGGAGCACTCTGGCTCCGAAGACAAGGAAGTGCTCGGAGGAGGAACCATTGGTACAAGCGTCGGGGCAGGCTCCGGAGCCGACTGGGTCAGAGCCAAAAATAATTTTGCCAACACCGGCGACTGCAGGAGCCTCCGAACCACCCTATCAACATCCAAATCAGAAAGCCTGGAGGATTTGGAAGAAAGAGATGGAGATTGGGATCTTCATGCCTACACTGGGCGACCGGCTCCGAATGAGTTCCAATAGAATTGGAGCCAAGGTCGATTCCAGCACAACAGATACCTCCTGCGGCTCTAAGGACAGAGGAGTAGAGGGGGTAGAATCCAGTTTAGAAGTCTTCTCAGGAGGCTCCATGGAGACAGACTGAGCTGGAGATCTCTTCTTCGCCTTCGAAGCCTTAGACTTGAGTACTCGAGGAAGAGTCCAAAGATTCCTCAAAAGAAGGTTTTAGGAGACCCTTCAGTATAAGTTTGTTTTTCCTTTCCTGTAGCACCCTCGGACTGAAGGTGTGACAAAAACTACAGGACTCTTGTAAATGAATTGCCCCTAGGCAGTATACACAAATGGAATGTCCATCTGTAATGGAAATCTTGTAGTTACATTTGGAACATTTCTTAAAACTCGAAGGTTTATGTTCCTTTTGATCCTTAGACATCTTAACAGAGATTTATACACCAAAATCAAAACACAAGCAACAGGAACCTAGCCAGGTAAACCGGCAAAGACAGGAAACTACTGTCACAACAAACAGCCAAAGAATCTCTAATTCAAACGGTTCTTTGGGAGCCTACACACACACTAAAAAAGGGGGAAAAAGCTACTCTCTACACAAAAAAAGAATCAAATAAACGTTACACAAAAAAGGGAGGACTAGGTCCTCTAATTTAAATGGGCCTAGCCCGCCAGAACAGAAGGGATACCCAAAAACACAACAATTACAGAACGAACAAGGAAAAATAGCTATTAAAATAGCTTTTGTTTGAAAAACCACAATTTTTTGAGAGAGAGAAGTTTTAAAGGTACTTAGCCCACAGCCAAGCGAGACCACGTCCTAGCTACACGAGCGGCAAACGGGATCTGGGGCTATGGAGCAGTGCAACATGGGATACCTGTTTAGCCCAGCCAATTAGAGACTTCGTGCTAGAAAATAAAAAGTTGGCCGAGTGGGAGCCGATACTCTGCTCCGAACCAGTGAGTAAGAATGTAGGCGAGATTGGACCACATAACATTTGGGAAGTTAATGACCTGGGTTGATATTAGATTCAGAAGCTAGTTTAGGCAAAAAAAAAAAAATGTTGGTCCTTAAGGAATCCCTGTCTTTGTGGAAAACCAGGTAAGGAGGCTTGCAGGAGAGAGCCTGGAGTTTGGAAACTCATTGAGCTGATGTAATAGCAACTAAAAAAACTGTTTTTCCAGGACAAAAACTTATGGTCCACATTGGCTGAAGGTTCAAAGGGGCCTTGGGTCAGACCTTGAAGCAAGAATTAAATCAGAGGAGGTGTAGGATCCTTTAGTGGGGGCCTAAGCAAGAAGGTGTCTGAGAAATGCTTTGCATAATCTAGAAAAAGCTAAGAATTATTTCCACCAACATGGAAAGTTTGAAATGGCAGTCAAATGCACCTAAATAGAAAAATTAGCCCTTCATTAAAAATTGAAGCTAAAACCTCAAGTACAGCTGGTATGGGGGAAAAAGTGGTCCAAATCTCTCTTAAGGGTCCAGAAGGCAAATATTTTCCATTTACTTCTATATATCTTTTCAAAAAGTCTTTTACAAGGAAAATTAACTATAACGGACTGGGAAGGCTAGCATGGGCTCTCTAGCAATCAATGGAACTGGAGAAACCATGCATTTAGCTTGAATTTTGTTGTGTCTGGATAAGCCATCCCTGTTGGGCGAGACAGAAGATCTGGACTGGGTTCCAGTATACAGGGTGGATGCAGAAGATGAGGCCACAGGAAAGGAAACCAAATTTGACAAAGCCAAAAAGGTGCAATGAGGATAACAGTGGTCTTCCACCGGTACGCTTTCTGTAGAAATTTGAGGATGACAGGTAATAGGAGGTAAGCAGAGAGGAGATTGGAGGGCCAGTCATGGTCTACAGCATTTCTTAGCAACTCCCCCCATTGAAGGGACCAGAGCAAAGAACCTGCTGCACTTGCTGTTGTGGAGAGAAGCAAAAAGGTCACAGCACGGTTGGCCCCATCAATGGGAAATGCACTCTGCCACTGACACAGAGACCACTCATGAGGGATCAGAATGGACCTGCTTAGTTTGTCTGCAATCACGCTGGCCTTCCCAGGTAAGTGCATTGCTATGAGAAAGGGGTCAGAAGAGATAGCCCATTGCCATACTCTCATTGCTTTTCGACATAATGGGTAAGATCTGGTTCATCCCAGTTTGTTGATGTACCAGACTACAGACACACCATCTGTCTGAACAGCAATTGCCCCGGAAGAGAAAGAGTCTTGAAAGGCCTGCAATGCAAGAGGACTGCTCTCATTTCCAGGACACTGACATGCACCTTGGCCTATCCTGAGGACCATGTACCTTGGACTCTCCTTCCCAAGCAGTGCCCCTCCAACCCCGGTTGGTACATAGGTTCACAGATTGGTACTAGGCTATCAGCCCTAGGGCCTACACAAGCCTAGCCATAACAATTCCCTGGCTATTTCTTCACACAGTATTTACTTCCCTGGACCCCTGTCTAGCAGGGTGACTGACGTGATCCCCGGGGTGAATTTCCTACCTCCCATCGAATCAAGGTTCCTTTTGAAGACGGCCAAAGAGGCGCTCTGCTTGACATGTATAGGCAGTCTACTCCAGAGTCAGGGGAGTCTCTGGGTCAGGAATCTATCCCTGGAGCATGTGTCTGAGGGATTCGGAGGCATCCATGGTCACTGTGGCCGTGGGAAGAGGAAGAACAAATGGACGGCCTTGAGAAACTTCGCCCAAGTGAAGCCACCAAAGAAAAAAAAGAAGTTATGTACTCACCATAACGTTCCATGCGAGTTGTTCCATCTTACCTTCATTCTTCACTGATGGGTTTGGAGCCAATCCTCTGCTCCGAGACAGCCGACTAGCAAGCTCAAAGTTTTCCAGTAGCTCGAGACCCAGCCCCTTATCCCACAATGCACTGCTGGAATTACCTCAGATCTTGCTTGCTGCATACCATATACTGATATTATAATTATTCTGCCTAGGAGTGAAGACACATTGAGAAACCAGGATGAAGATAGCCTCCAGGTCAACTGCCAGCCAGGTGGGGGATGGAGGGAGGGACGTGAGAATGAAGGCGAGATGAACTCACATGGAACGTTATGGTGAGTACATAACTTCGTGTGAAGTTGTTCAATCTCGCCGTTCATTCTTCACTGATGGGTAGCGTCCCTAGCACCCTAACCCTGGGTGGCTCACGGAAGTACACTCTAGAACCGTAGAACCAAATGAAGCAGTGTTGCTGGAGGCCTTATCCACTTTGTAATGAGTTATAAAGGTGTGAGGTTTAGACCATGTGGCTGCAGCACAGATGTTGTCTAGAGGTAATTTGGCTTGAAAGGCTGAAGAGGTAGAAACTGCTCTGGTTGAATGAGCCTTCACCTTACTAGACAAGGGCATGTTATGACAAGAATGTGTGTAACTGATACAATCCGCAAGCCACTTACAGTTGTTTTGGTGACTGGTTTACCTTTTCTGGCCTCAGAAAAAGAGACACAAAGCTGATCTGATTTCCTAATCTCTTTTGCTCTGTCTAGATAAAATCTAAATTGTCTGTGAATATCAAGTTTGTGCAACATGTATTCCAATTTGTTGGTGTGATTAGGGAAGAAAACAGGCAACTCAATTACTTGATTGATGTCAAATCTCTGAACATACTTTAGGCAAAAAGGATGGGTTTTGTCCTGAGAGATACTCTGTCAGCATGAAAGACCATATAAGGAGGCTTGATGGATAGGGCTTGTAGCTCTGACAGTGCGTGCTGAAGTGATGTCTACTAGGAAGTTAGTTTTCCACGATAGAAATTTTAGCTCACAAGATGATGCAGGCTCAAAGGGAACAAGAATGATGCGAGATAACAAAATTCACTCGAGGCCTTATGTGACATGAACCTTTTAGAAAAAGCTTTAGACAATTGGTGAGTCATAATATTCAATCCATCAATCCCTACATGGAAATTAGATATAGCAGCTAGTTGTACCCACACCGTAGCAGCCGCTGCTCCTTTGTTGAAAACTTCTGTCAAGAATTATAAAATAGAAGACAATGGTGCTTGGTAAGGGTCAATATTATGGTAGGAAGCCCAAATGGAAAATCTCTTCCACTTACTACGATACAACTTTCTACTGGAAGGCTTATGGGAAGTCAACAAAATTTGATGAGTGTCATGGGAAAGATTATAGAGCCTGGCTATGCAGGGAATTGGGGCAGCCAAGCGGTTAGCTTCAGTGTCTACAATGAAGGATGGAGATCCCCTGACGGATGTGTCAATAAGTCCGGAGCCGGGTCCAGGATCCATGGGTCTTCCAGAATGTGATGGTAAAGAAACTGAAACCAAATCTGCAGATACCAATGAGGGGCTATAAGAATGATTGTCCGTCCCAGCGACTTTGCTTTCTGTAAAAATCTGGGTATCAGAGGAATTGGGGAAAAGCGTAGAGACTACCCGGGGGCCAATCGTGGACAAGATCATCCCTGGGGACTGGGGGAATCAGGGCAAAATAGCTTCTGCATTTGTTGCTGATATGAATGGCAAACAAGTCGCAGGAAGGCTGGCCCCATTTGCGGAAAATCCTGTCCGCAATCTCTTGTTTGAGGGACCATTCGTGGGGCAATAAAATTGCCCTGCTCAGTTTGTCTACTATGACGTTGGATTTGCCCGGGACGTGTGTTGCTAACAGAAAATGCTGGGATTACACTGCCCACTGCCATACTCAGAGGGCTTCTCGGCAAAGGGGGGGGGGGTAAAGACTTTGTCCCTCCTTGTTCAGGTACCAGACCAGTGACATGTCTGTCTGTACTGCAATTGTCCCTAGAGGAAGAGAGTCTTTAAAGTATTGCAATGCTAGAATTACTGCTTTCATCTCCAGGACATTGATATGCAGATGTGATTCTTGATCTGTCCATGTGCCTTGGGCAGTCTTTCCCTGAAAATGCCCCCCCCACAGTGTATAAGGGAAGCATCCGTGGTCACAGTGGCAACTTGAGGGGGTAGCATGAAGGGACGTCCTATTGTGACTTGAGGAGACGTCAACCACCACTGAAGATCTTTCTTGCAAGAATTCGTAATCAGGATTGTGTGATTCATTGAAAATTCTTGGTAAGACCATTGCGTGAATACGAGCCATTGGAGAATCCTCATATGCATCTTTGCTAACGGGATTGCCAATATTGCTGCTGCCAATCCTAGTACTTTCAATACCTCTGCAGCTGGTGCTCTGCTCTTTGATACCAAGGACATGATGTGTTGGCGAAGAATACAAACCCTTTCTGGTGGAAGACGAAGAGTGGTGGTTGACGTGTCTAATTCTGCCCCTAGAAAAACGATATGCTGCGATGGCAACAAGGCAGACTATTCGAAGTTGACTGTAATGCGTAGCCGATTGCAGTGTGTCAGAGTAGCCTCTCTTGCTTGAAGTTGATGCCTGGTGGTGGAGGTAAGGAGCCAATCGTCCAAGTACAGAAACACCTGGAATCCTAAGTACCTCAGGTGAGCCGTGACTACTGCCATGCACTTGAACACTCTGGGGGCTGTAGTGAGACCAAAGAGCAGAGCTCGGAATTGATAATGATCGGCTCCAAGCCAGAAACGCAGGTGATCCCTTGATGGTCTGGCCATCTTTATGTGGTAGTACGTATCCTTGAGATCAATCGAGCACATCCAATTGTCTTCCCCTAAAAAGGGAAGTATGGACTGTAGCATGACCATTTGGAACTTCTTTTTCCTCACAAACTGGTAGAGTCTGCTGAGATCCAAAATGGGTCTCCAGTCCCGTTTTCTTTGCAACCAACAAGAATCTTGAGTAATTTCTGAATCCTGTTTGGTCTGCCAGGACTGGCTGGGTGACTTTCTAGCAACCGGCGTACCTCTATTGTTGCTCGTTACCTGTGACTGGGTGGAACGTCAGTTTTTTTTTTTTTTGACAGGATGGGGCTGGGTGGATAACGGTATGAAATACCCTCTGGAAATGATACTTTGTACCCATCTGTCGTTTTATATCTAGCCAGGCTTCTGGGTACTATGACAAGCGACCCTTGTCTCCAGAGTAGGACAGCCAGGTCTCCTTCAGGAGCACTGGTAGGACTGACCAGAGAAGTGATCTCTGTCACCCTGGTGTTGCGAAACCCCTCTGCCGCGAGGGCGGCGTCTTCCATTGTAACCCCCTCCTCTGCCTCTGGAGGGGGGCTCTCCACGTGCGTCTTGAAAGGCTCCTTGGGCTTTCCAGAATCGCATCTTTCCTCCCCTCTGACCTTTAGGATAGTGTCAAGTGGGGGTGGAAAAATGGACTCCAATGGCAGACCGTCTTTGCTTCTTGTTCACACCTGGTCAAAGTCTCCTTCACCTTTGGCCCAAACAAAGATGAGCAGTCAAACGGGGTATTCGTAAAGGAAGACTTGAAGGGTTCCGCGAAGGAACAGAGTCGCATCCAGACAGGCCTACAAAGAGCAATTCCTGTACATGCAGCTCTACTCGAACCATCAGCTGTATAAGATACAAGATGCATGGGCAAGTTAACTATTGAATTAAGGGTAGCAAGCTGGGTAACAACTTTGTCGGATACACTCCGCTACAGCACCCTGAAGAGCATCTCCCAACTCCTTAAGGAGATCTCTCTACAGTCTGGTAAAATGGGTCAAGTAGTTTAGTGATCTGAGCTTGAAAGTCGCTGAACTAAACATGCGTTTCCCATATCTATCCATGATCCTGGATTCTCTGTTAGGAGAATGGATAGGCAAAGTCTCGGACATTTCCTTTTTGGTGGCTGCCGCCACCACCATGGCATCAACAGGGAGTCCCTTGGTCAAAAAGGGCTTATCTACAGGGGCAGAAATATACTTATTAGGCCTCCTAGAGACAGGTTCCATAGATTCTGGTGACTCCCACGCCCTACGAGAGACCAGATCCATAAGCTCATCATAGGGTGGAGACACCCAAGAGGTGGAAGGTTGAGACCCGAACGCCTTCAAGAGAACCGACTCGTCCTCAGATGGGCTCTTGGACTGGCAATCACCCCTCTGCCTAAAAATTTCAAGAATCTCCGCAAAGAAGATGTCCTCAGAGGGGGATCTAGGGGACCCTTAAGATTCATCCAAGTCTGTGCCTGATTTTGGAGACTCCTGTAGGGAGTCCAAATGCCTCCTCTTGCATAATCTCTTCCTGGGAACTTCTTCAGGGGGAGCCTCTGGAGAGGTCTCAGAAGAGCAGGGAGCGCCCTGTGGGGCTACCTGAGGCTCTGGGTCTCTATGCTTGGGATGACCGGAGGAAACAGAAACTGACACAGGCACTTTAGGGGAGGAAGAGGCCAGACCTGGAGATGAGGAAGTCTTAGGAGACAACACTCGCCTCATGGCTTCGAATGCACCACGGCTCAGATGAGGAGTAGATAGATCACAAGGAGCCATGATCTCCTCCCGCACCGAAGCAGTGGGCTCCAAACCAGAGGTAGGAGCCGAGCACACCTGAGCCGAAGCCCTGAGAGGAAGAGTAGGCACTGACAAGTCCGTGCGACTATCCTCCCCAGACCCAACCGGAGAGTGTTGGCTCCTAGAGTCCCCGGTCAGCACTGAGGACATCCGAGCAGATGTTGCCAACATTGGAACAGGTGTCGGCTCCAAGGGATCCACAACCATCAGGCCTGCCTCCTCTGGCTCCGAAGGTCCGGTATGGCTCAGAGGAGGAGCAGACAATTCAGGAGTAATGGTCTTCAGCTCAGATGGTTAGGTCTGAGCAGACAGCAATTTAGCTAGGCCTGGTGCCTTTAAGAGCTTCTGAACCAGCCAGTCCATATCCAGATTGGACAGGCTGACCGAAGACCTGGAAGAGTGAATAGATGGAGCCGATTGGAGAAGTAGAGGGGGAGGTTTTTTGGCAACCAGTTCCAAAGCACTGTCCTGGGTCCGAAAAGAACAGACTGTCAGCTCCGAAGTCAGCAGAGCTAAAGTCACATTTTCCAACTTTTTCCTTTTTTGTCCTGGATTCTGAGGAAGATTTGGACGATTTGCTGGCCCCATCCTGGACAGACAATGCCTCTGAGAAATGGTGTTTAATACTACCCCTGTCAGCTAACTTCCTCTTCCTTTCTGCAAGCACTCGAGTGGAAAAAGAGTGGCAGATACTACATGACTCCTGCAGGTGCACCTCACCCAAACAGTACACACACTGCACATGGGCATCCATAACGGACATCTTTTGTCCGCAGTATGGGCACTTTTTGAACCTGACTTAGGATGCTTTCACTTTCTTCAGACATAGCAACCAATTTCCTACAACAAATTCACAAGATCAAAAAACAACACTAACTAAATAAAAAGTTAAAACTCAGAAATGCGTAATCTAATTCACTACAAGCAGCAATGCAAAAAGACAGCACAAAAGCCCAAAAAGACAACTGGTAACAAGAGTAATCCAAATATCAAAAAGCCCAAAAAGGGCAACTCTAATCTAATAAGCTGTAAGAAAAAGCCCAAGGCCAACAGGCCGAAGGCAAGCACTAGAGATTTACTGGGAAAAGGAAAAAAACAGAAAAATCTGTTAAACTAGGTAATACTATGTAAATATAATAGTAGAAAGATTTAAAAATGCAATAGAAAAACTTGCTGAAAGTTGAAAGTTCCCACAACAGTCTCGAGCAACGCTGGAAACCAAGAGATCCGTGCCATGGCAAACTAGATCAGAGGTAATTCCAGCAGTGCATTGTGGGATAAGGGGCTGGGTCTCGAGCTACTGAAAAACTGAGCTTGCTAGTTGGCCGCGTCGGAGCAGAGGATCAGCTCCGAACCCATCAGTAAAGAATGAACGGCGAATTGAACAAATTCACATTATTTTTTTCAAGATTGAGTGATCTTGACTGGAGCCAATAAAGTCTGCTGAAGAACAGACCAGTGCACCAACAATGCAGAATTCACATATGAAACCTAACTAAAGGAACCAGGGTGATAGCTGCTGCCATAGATCACAAGGCTTGTATGATTACTTGTGCTGGAAGAAAAGGATGCAAGACCACTTTCTTGACCTGGGATCAGAGGGTCTGAATTCATGTTGAGGAGGAAAAGTTATCTGATTGAATGTGTCTAGAGGAGCATCTATGAACTTCAGACATTGTGTAGGTGTGGAATGTGATTTTCTGTAATTCACTATGATGCGTAGGTGATGACCCAACTGGAGCAATTAGTCCCTCGCTTGCACAAGTATATGTCTGGTTGGGGGAGTTAGGAGCCAATCATCTAGATATGGAAATGCTTTGAATCACAGTAGTCTCAGGTAAGCTGCTACCACTGCTTTGCATCTGCTGAAAGCCCTGGGAGCTGTGGTGAGGCCAAAGGGCAGTGCTCTGAACCCAATTACTGGTTCCATACTGGAACCACAGATATCTTCTGAAGTGCCTGTTCACTGCGATAATAGATCTTTGGAATGTAAACTATTGAGCACATGCAATCGCCCTTTTGCAGCAGTGGCAAAATGGACTGAACCACAACCATCCGGAACCTTGAATATTTCACATATTGGTTTAGTTTGCTAAGATCCAGAATGGGTCTCAAGTCCCCTGTCTTCTTTGGCACTAAGTAGCACTAAGAATGAGCTGGTATGGGGGGCTTCTGGATGACTTTTTTGAGCAGACTTTTTTGTTTAATTATTTCTAATGCTGCTGCCTCCCTCCCTCTGACTGGGTGAAACATCCAAGATTCTTTTCATTTTTTTTAAGAAATTTGGGAAAATGGTATGATACAACATCTCATTACAATTCTCTGCAACCAATACTCTTTTGTGATGGATGTCCAGGCTTATAGGTGCAGAGACAAAAGCCCCAGACTGCCTCCAGAGAGCAACAGTTAGGCAACCTTTCAGGAGCACTGGTAGGGTTTTTGTCTGAGAAAGAATCCCAGGAAGCCCTGGTTCTGTGGGGGCAGCATCTTCCATTAGAGATCCCCCCACTGTCTCTAGGTGAACAATCTACTCGTGAGTCTTGGAAAGGACCCTAGGACTTGTTGAACCAAATCTTTTTACCTCCACGTTAATTCTGGGAAAATCGTCTCTGAGAAGCAGAAACAAAGATCCCAATGGCAGATGAGAGGTTTCTCTCGCTCACTTCTGCACAGCATTTTTCACATTTGGGCCAAATAAGAAAGATCCATCAAATGGAGCACTGATGAATGCAGACCTGAAGAGTTCTACAAAATTGTATAAGCACATCCAGGCATGTCTCCGGATGGCTATGTCTGAACCAGCTGCCCATAAAGTACCCTATGCAGCACAGGATATCAACCTCATGGACAAGTTGGCTATGGACTGAAAGGTGGCCAGTTGTGAAGAGATTCTATTTTGGTCCTCCACAGACATGGACCTGAAGAGAGATTTGAAGAGCTCTATAGTCAAATCTCTTTGCAACCTTGTGAAGTGTGCCAGGTAATTCAGTGACCACACAGCAAAAGTCGCTGAAGCATAAATATGATTATCAAATCTGTCCAAGGTCTCAGACTCCCTGTAAGGGGTATGAACAGACTAGTTCTGTTCTGCATGCTCGCTCTTACTGTCTGCAGTCACAACCATGGCATCTACCAGGCCCCCCTTGCACTAATGTGTTCGGACCGGAGGGGGAGGTGCTAAAATTTTATCTGAGTGCTTGGGAATGGGCTCCACCATATCTAGTTCCTTCAAAGCTCAGCCTGAGATGAGATCTATAAGCTGATCATCCTGAGGAGTCAACCAAGACACAGATGGGCTAGACCCAAAAGCCTCCAGAAAACAGACTCTTGCGATGGGTTGTCTGATTACAACCATCTTTGTGCTTTAGGAGTTCAAGTACGTCTCCAAAGACGACACCCTTGGGTAGAGATGTAGGTGACCCTTCCACGTCATCAAAATCAGTCTCCTCAGTGACAGACTCCTGAGGGGAATGCAAGTGTCTCCTTTTACACATTTTCTGAAGGACATCATCAGTGGGATGGTCTGCTGAGGTACTGGAAGTGACAGAGGAGTCCAGAGGGACTGACTGAAGACTTGAACAAGTTCCAGTGGGATAGAAGAATGAAGCTCAACTAAGACCAGAAAATAATATAGATATGCAATCTGGGGGGGGGGGGGGGGGATAAGGATGTCCTTTCTCTACGTAAAAGAGAAGGCCCTCTCCACAGTCTCAAAGGTAGAGTGAATATGGGAGCCAGAAGCCGGCAGCACCACAGCCAAAGCTCCTGTGCAATGACCCCTGAATCCCACCAGGCACTCCACCTGAGGATGGAGTCAGGCTTAAGTTGTCCAGCACCGAAGCACAGAGGGGCAAGGACAACTACAATAATTTTGGAGTAGATCCCAGCCCTCCCTTGGATATGGCATCATTCATGCACTGAGAGCCCTACTGCTCCAAATGATTTGGAGCCGGATGGTTTAGGGAAGTAGTAGGAGTTGAAGAGCAACTTGTCTTTGGATCAGACAAGGACATCGCAAGAGATCTCAGATATGGGGCTCCAAAACCTCAGGATGGATTGGAGAAGGAGAAGTTGAGGATTGGTGGTGGGAAGGCTCACAGATCTGAAGGGAGACCGCTGGGATTACCCTCATCTGGATCTAAACTGAGGAAGTTAATCATCCTATCGAATTTTGTCACTGACAAGCTCTGGGAGGACCTAAGCAAAGAGCTAGTAGATGATGGCCCGGACTGCTTATGTGAAGACTCCTATAGAGAGGGAGAAAGAAGCTGAATAGTTAACAGATCCTGCAAATTTTGAGGTGACCAGATCCAAAGAGATGTCTCTTTCGAGGTAGTAGGATCTGACTTTGAAATTTTGGCTGGTGGCTCACAGGATGGAACTGAAGTAGGAGACGGATGCAGAGACGTTTTCCTAGTATCCTGGTCTTTGGAAGGATAACCAGGCTTTCTTTGTCCGACATCTTGGAGGGGGGGGTTTGAACCCCAGCTGAAACAGAACAGGGGGAAGGAAACAGGCCATTAAAAAGTACAGTTGTGTACACTTACCATAAATCTGTTGCAGTCATCACATTTGGGTTATCTGCTTGCAGTAGTCCTCAGTCGGCCTGATTACCAAAGTCTTGGGTTCTACGTCGGCTGCAGTCTCATCTTCTGTGACATCAGGTGGTCAGGGGTATAAAGTATGCAGCCGAAGCCATTAAATCAGTTTTTTTGACCCAGATGTCAGGTGCCCCCCTTAATGGGAAGCAAATATATATATATATATATATATATATATATATATATACATACATACATACATACACACACACACACACACACACACATACACAAGGTTATACCTCCAACAAAAAAGCAAAAACATCAAAAAGCTTTTAAGTATAGTAAAGAAGAATAGAGATATAGCCAAAAGAAGTCAGGGAGCTGGAGGGAGGGTAACCAGGACTGAAACAGTGAATACACTTGAACATCTACATTTATGGTAAGTGTACACAACAGTATTATGTTATTCATGTTTCACTATTGCAGTCATCACATTTGGGTAGATTCCCAAAGCTAAGGATGGGAGGAGGAATTTAGATAGCATTAGGACCAGCTATAAGGCCCTGCAAGACTGCAGTGACAAAGCCAGCTCTGGATTTAGAGAAAATTGGCAAATGGGAATGCTTGGTGGAAGTATGTACAGAACTCCAGGTAGCAGCTTCTAGGATGTCTCTGGTAGGGACACCTCTGAGAAAGGCTGTACAGGCAGATGCAGCCCTGGTTGAAAGGGGTCTAATCCCCTGTGGGATAGTTTTCCATGGTGCTTATAGCAGAAATGAATGCAATGGGCTATCTATTTAGAAATGGTTTGCTTTGAAATAGCCTTCCCCCCTCTGCCCCTGCAGCAAATGCCACCAGCAGTTATTCAGATTTCCTTTGAGGTTTAGTCCTGTCCAAGTAAAATCTTAGTTGTCTGTGCACATCTAAGGAGTGCAGTATCCTTTTTCCCCTTTGTTCTGTGGATTAGAAAAGAAGGTTGGCAAATGAATGGACTGATTAAGAGCCACACTGGATACCACCTTGGGCATTAAAGAGGGATTGGTCCTGAGGGACACCCTGTCCACATGAAAGATGATGAAAGGCTCCACTGCCATAAGGGCCTGCAATTCAGATACCCATCTTGCTGAAGTGATTGCTAAAAGCAAAGCAGTTTTCCAAGAAAGGAATTTTAATTCTGCAGTTGCAGCTGGCTCAAAAGGAGGAAGAGTGCATTTTTCAAATACAAAATTAAGGTCCCAGGCTGGAGTTGGGGCACTCCTGGGTGGTCTTAAGTTTTTGGCCCCTCCGAGGAACTGCTTGAGCAGTGGGTGAGAAGACGGGTGGTTTTGTGTTGTAATGAGCTGAAATGGGTGAGGCGTAAATTTTGATGGAGGAAAAGGAAAGGCCTTTGTGAAGCATCTCAGTTAAGTACTGAAGATTGGCAAATTGGGCTCTGCTGTGGCCATCCCTTGAGTTTGGTTCCAGGCACAGAATCTTTTCCATTTTTCAGCATAAGATTTTCTAGTACTAGGCCTCCTTGCCTCCAAACTGACATCCAACACTTGTTTACTGAGGGATGGCAACAGAGAGATTAGGTAAATTAGCCAGGCTGCCAGGTTCAGGGTTTGAAGCTGGGGGTGCAGAATATGTCTCTCCTGCTGAGACAGCAGAGTAAGGATCTGAGGTAGGTGCTATGGGGCCAGCTGTGACACACTGCGCAAGAGGGGATACCAGTGCTGGCATGGCCAGTCTGATACAATCAGTATCATCCTTGGTTTGTCCCGTTTGATCTTTAGTAGTACTTTGGAGAGGAGAGGCAAAGGAGGAAAGGCATAAACTGAGAGATTCTTCCAGCTGAAGGACAGAGCATCCACTTTCCAAGCTTGTTTGTGGGGAGTCCTTGTGCAGAATCTGTCCAATTGGTAGTTCTGGGGAGGCAAACAGGTCTATATCTGGGATCCCCCATTTGTTGATCAACATGTTGAAAATCTTTGGTTCCAGTTTCCACTTGTGTGGGTCCATGAGATTTCTGCTTAGTTCGTCTGCCAGTGTATTTAGTTTTCCTGGCAGGAATTGAGCCTGTAGATGCACTTGGTAGCTCAAGGCTGTGTTCCACACAGCCATGGCTAGTCTGCAGAGGGAGTAAGAATGGGTACCCCCTGCTTGTTTATGTACCACATAACAGTGGTGATGTCAGTCTTTACCATAAATTGTCTTGGAAGAATGTGAACCTTGAAGGCTGGCAGAGCATTCTGTACAGCTAACATTTCTTTTTGATTGATATCCAGGTGCATTCGACTTGGGTTCCATTTGCCCTGAATGCACTTCCCTGCCAGGTGAGCCCCCCCCCCATGCATAGTCTGATGTGTCTGTTAGGGTTTCGGTGGCAGGGGGTAGAGTGAATGGTAGTCTACTGTTTTGGTGGCAGGCCTCTGCCTACCAAAGGAATTCTAACCGTAGGCAAGGTGACAGAAATTATTGCTTCTACATCCTGAGAATGTTGACACCATAGGCTTTTTTAGATACCATTGTAGTTTCCTCATATGCAGTCTTGCATATGGAATTAGTAGAATGCACGAGGCTATGAACCCCAAGGCTTGCAGTATTTGCCTTGCAGAAAACAGGGTTTTTGTTTGGCCACTAGTTTGAAGTTGTCGAATTTGTTTCTCTGGTGTGAGGAAGCGATCAAGCTTGCTCCCAGGAATATAATTTGTTGACAGGGTACCAGATGTGATTTCTTTTTGTTTATGCCGTACCACAGACAAGTTAACACCTTTTGTACAAATGCTAGATGATTCAGAAGTATGTCCTTGCTTTCTGTCTGAATTAGACAATTGTCCAGGTATGGGTATATTTGAATATTTCTTTGCCTGCAAAATGCAATGACAGGAGCTAGGCACTTTGTGAATACATTGGGTGCAGAAGATAAGCCAAAGGGCAGTGCAGAGAAATGATAGTGCATGCAGCCTGCTTTGAAGCGTAGGTATTTTCTGCAAGATTCCCTGATTGGGATGTGCAGGTAGGCTTCCTTTAAATCCAGTGTGCCAACCAGGCATCTTTGCCTATCATGGGAAGCAATTGAAGAGTTAGTATCTTGAATTTTGGAATCACCAAAAAGGTGTTTAGGATAGACAGGTCCAGGATAAGACTCCATGAGTTGCCTTTTCTGGGTACCAGGAAAAGTCTTGAGTAGAAACTCTGTCCCTTTTTCCTCTTCTGGTACAGTCCAAATAGCCTTTAATCTTGAGAGAGAGTACTTGCTTTTGAGCCTCTGCCCACTGATTTGGGGGTAGATCTGACCAACCGTTTGGGGTTGGTAACGTGTGGAAGTGAAATCTGTATCTCCTTGGGAAACTGTTTAAAACCCATTTGTACTGGGTAATGAGTTCCCAGTTTTTTGCTTGCAGAGCAATCTTTCCCCCTAAAGGAGCAGTCAGTTGAGAAGTTCTTGGAAGTTTTAAAGTTAAGCCATTGAGACAGCTTACCATGGGGTGGGGGGGTGTCTTACTACTCCCCGATTCGGAAGTGGGAGTCCCCCACTACTTAGACCTGCGCTTACCCAGGGACTGAGGCCTGGGTGTTCTGCTGGTTCTGGGTTTGAACTGAAGGCCTGGAAGAGGCAGGAAAGGACCAAATTTTTGAGGGCCAATGCCTACTAAATCTAGGAGGCTGCACTTGTAAGAAATCTAACAATTTGCATAGATTAAGCTTTTTCCTCCATCTTTTTAAGAACAACTTCTGCTTTGGCGATAAACAGATACGTCCTGAGTTAAGGGAGCATCCAGCAATTTCGTTTTAACATGATCTGGCAAAGATTGCTCCTTAAGCCAAGCATGCCTTGTAAGTACAGACATGGTGACAGCAGCCCAGCCAAGATGCCTCTAATGAATCAAAACCACATTGCAAAGTATATTTTCCAACCTATTCAGCAGAATGCATTAAATCTTGTAAATCCTTATTTTCAGCACAATCAGGCATCAACATCATTTTCTGTTTAAGCAATCCAATAATATGCTGCTGATACTTTAACATATGAAACTGGCAATTTAAGGCCCTGATGGCCAAGGTTGCAGAGGTGTATACCTTCTTACCCCATCTATCCAGGGCTCTGAAATCTCTATCATAGGGGGTAGGATTTTTGGCAGTAGTAGCCTTAATGTCCTTGGGTCCCTGTGAAATGGTCTCAGGCTCCGCAGTAGGATTTTTAAAAAGGAACTTGTGAGAATCAGGAACCCTGTAATATCTATCAGGTTTTCTGGGAGTAGGAGGTAAAGAATCCGGGGCCAAGCTAGATTCCGAAAAGTCGTCAACAATGCCCAGCACAGGAGGGAGAGCTAAAGGCCTGTGTTGGGGCAAGAGTAAGAAATCTCTAAGCCACTTTTTAGAATCAGAGTAATCCTGGCTTTCCCAGTGAAAATGCTCCCTAAGAGTATGCAAGGTTTCACCAAAAGAAAAATTCTCTGGGGGAGGAGCAGAGGGAATAAAGTCCTCTGCATCAGAATCATCATAAGTGGATAAGGGTATACCTGGTCATCAGAGGAGACAAAGTTCAGAATCCTGGTCAGAAAGTACAGTTGTGTACCTACCATAAATGTAGATGTTCGAGTGTATTCACTGTTGCAGTCATTACACTTGGGTTGTCATGCTGGCAGGCTACCCGCAGTCGGCCTGGATTCCAAAGTCTAGGACCGGCGTCTGTTGCTGTCACCTCCTCCTCCCTGACGTCAGTGTGCCAGGGATATAAAAGATGCAGCTGACGCAATTTTCTTCAGTTTATTCTTGCCCCAGATGTCAGGTGCCCCCAAAAGGGTAGGCTAAAATTATGCCAATAAGCATGCATGCACAAAAGTAAACATTTCCTTCATCTACAAGCAAATACACCACATAGGTTGTCTTTACAACCTAAGTCCCAGCAAAGAAAAGGGGGGTGGTGGGTAATCTGGACTGCAACAGTGAATACACTCGAACATCTACATTTATGGTAGGTACACAACTGTACTATGTTCATCGTGTTTCACTGGTGCAGTCATTACACTTGGGTTGAATCCCAAAGCCGAGGTTGGGTGGCTGGGTCTAAATAGGATTAGGAGAGGCTATGAGGCCCTGCAGAACTGCAGTGGCAAAGCCTGCTCTGGATTTAGAGTAGAGAGGGAAGTGGTAGTGCTTTGTAAAAGTGTGCACTGAACTCCAAGTTGCAGACTCCAATATGTCTTTGGTTGGTACTCCTCTGAGGAAGGCTGCTAAAGTGGCTGCTGCTCTGGTTGAATGTGGCCTAATGCCCTTAGGCACTGATTTGCCATGTTGTGAATAGCAGAAACGAATGCAGTGGCCTATCTGCTTTGAAATAGTCTGCTTTGAGATCACCTTTCCTTGTGATCCTGCAGCATATGCCACTAAAAGTTGCTCAGTCTTTCTGAAAGACTTAGTTCTGTCCAAGTAGAAGCATAGCTGTCTGTGTATGTCCAAAGAATGCAGAAGTCTTTCACCCTTATTCTGTGGGTTTGGATAAAAGGTAGGCAAATGAATGGTTTGGTTAAGGGCTACACTGGAAAGTACCTTAGGCATAAATGTCGAGTTTATCCTCATAGAAACTGTCTGGATGGAAAATAAGGTTCCACAGCCATGAGTGCCTGTAACTCAGACTCGTCTTGCAGAGGTTATTGCTAGGAGCAGTTTTCCATAAGAATTTTATATCAGCTGTAGAGACTGGCTCAAAAGGAGGCAGTGTGAGTTTTTCCAAGACATAATTGAGGTCCCATGCAGGTACTGGTGCTCTCCTTGGAGGTCTTATGTTTCTGACCCCACTGAGGTACTGCCTTAGCAATGGATGAGAAAAAATAGGTGGTTCCGTATTGTAATGAGCTGAAATGGCAGAGGCATGTATCTTAATTGATGAAAAGGATAGGTCTTTGTCCAGCAGCTCAGTTAAGTATTCTAAAATCTGAGGAATATTTGGTACAAACGTGTCAATTCCTTGTGCCTGATTCCAAGCACAGAATCTCTCCCATTTTTCTGCATTAGATTTTCTGGTACTGGGCCTCCTGGCCTCTAAAATACCATCCATCATCGCTTTAGAGAGAGGTGTGTTCTGAATGGCTACATTATCCGCCATGCTGCCAAGATTTAGGGTCCTGAGTTGGCTGTACAGGATCTGATTGTCTTGTTGGGTCAGTAAGTGAGGAATTTGAGGTAATGTCCAGGCTGGGCACTGAAACAAGTTCTTTAGGATTGGGTACCAGTGCTGGCGGGGCCAGTCTGGGGCAATCAGAATAATTTTTGGCTTCTCTTTGTCTGACCTTTAGAAGTACCTTGGGGAGGAGAAGCAGTGGAGGAAAGGCATATACTGTTAGGGTTTTCCAGCTGAATGATACAGCATCCACTTTCCATGCTTGCTTGTGATAAGTCCTTGTGCAGAATCTATGTAGTTGGCAGTTGTGAGGGGAGGCAAATAGATCTATGTCTGGGCATCCCCATTTCCTTATGCTGAAGACTTGTGGATCCAGTTTCCACTCGTGGGGATCCAAGAGGTTTCTGGTTAGTTCGTCTGCCAGAGTATTTATCTTTCCTGGCAGGAATTGTGCTTGCAGGTGTACTTGATAAGTCAATGCTGTGTCACACAAAGTCATGGCTAGTCTGCAGAGGAGGTAGGAATGCATGCCTCCCTGCTTGTTTATGTACCACATGACTGTGGTATTGTCAGTCTTTATCAGAAGTTGCCCTGGATGAAGTAGATCCTTGAAAGCTGTCAGGGCATTCTGAACAGCTAGCATCTATTTTTGATAGATATGAAGATGCATTTGGCTTGCGGACCATGTGGCCTGAATACATTTCCCTGCCATGTGGGTCCCCCAGGCATAATCTGATGTATCTGTTAATGTCTGTCTGCCTGGCTGTGGGTAAAGTGAATGGCTGTCCCTTGTGGTGACAGGCCTGTGCCCACCATCGAAACTCCTGTTGCAGGCAGGGAATGAGGGTAACTTTTAGTTATGTACTCACCATAACTTTAGATGTTTGGGATCCATCTCGCCTACATTCTGTACTGATGGGCTCGGAGCCGATCCCTCGGCTCCGACTCGGCACGCTTATGCTATAGAGCGAGGCCTCTTATTGGCTGAGCTATCTTTAAACCAGGATGCACCACCACTAATCCCCCAGATCTTGTTTGTCCGCATACATGCACAACTTGATTATATAACATTGTTAGATGTTTCAAGATGAAACAGGATTCGGACCTTCTGATATCCTCTGATCTCCAAGGAAGGGGGAAGGAGGGTGGGTTATTAGGAATGTAGGCGAGATGGATCCCAAACATCTGAAGTTATGGTGAGTACATAACTAAAAGATGTTATGTGATCCTATCTCGCCTACATTCTGTACTGATGGGACAGCGTCCCTAGCACCTAAATCCCGGGTGGCTCATTGGAAAACACTCCTGAGCACTGTGGAACCAAATGAAGCTCGTCCTCTAGATGCCACATCTAATTTGTAGTGGGAAATGAAGGTGTGCGGGGAAGACCATGTAGCCACAGCACAAATGTCACTAATAGCAAGCTTAGAATGAAATGCTATCGAAGTAGCCATAGCCCTTGTAGAATGAGCCTTGACAGAGGTGGAAAGCTCTTTGTTAGAATAAAAATAAGCTTGAGAAATACAGTCCCTGATCCATTTGGCAATAGTGACCTTTGTGACAGCTTTGCCCAATTTGTTATCTGCAAAGGATACAAACAACTGATCTGTTTTCCTTGTTTGTTTGGTCCTGTCTAAATAAAAACGTAACTGTCTGTGTACATCTAAGTGTGTGGAATATGAACTCCGCCTTGTTAGAGTATTTTGGGAAAAAAACTGGAAGCTCTAACGATTGTTGTAAGCAGAAAGTAGAACAAACCTTAGGAACAAAGGAAGGATTTGGTCTGAGGGATACTCTGTCCTTGTGAAAAACCAAGTACGGGGGTTTTACTGAAAGCTTGAAGCTCTGAAACTCTTCTGGCAGAAGTAATCGCCACCAGAAAAGCTGTCTTCCATGATAGAAACTTTAGATCACATGTAGCTGCCGGTTCAAAGGGGAAAGAAGTCAAGGCGCGTAACACTATATCGAGATCCCATGGAGATGCAGGATGAGAAATCGGAGGTCTCAACAGAGCAGCACCTTTTAAGAAGGTCTTGCACAATCTGTTGCTCATTAAAGGTGGGTCTATGGATTCGTGAAAATTAGAAATTGCTGCCAATTGTACCTTGATGGTAGAAACTGAAGAGCCTTGATTGAAAAGAGAAGTCAGAAATTTTAGTACTTCTGCCACGGGAATAGAAATGGGGTCCAGGCCCCGAAGTTGAGCCCAAATAGCAAATCTTTTCCATTTGCTAGAATACAGTTTCTTTGTAGCAGACTTGTGGGCCGAAGATAATATGTGTACATCTTCTGGATCCAATGTACGACTCCTGACTATCGTCGGAAGAGGAGGAGCCAAGCCGTCAATTTTAAGGTGTGTAGGGGGACTGGTGGAATAGTCCCGACTGATGAACCAGTAGGTCTGGTATCTGATCCAGAAACCATGGACCTTCCAGGGCATGTTTCCGAAGATAGGGGAACCACACTTGACTAGGCCAGTAAGGAGCAATTAAGATCATTTTGCTCCCCAAGAGAGATGCCTTTTGAATCACTCTGGGAAGGAGAGGAACTGGAGGGAAGGCATAAAGCAAGCCGGTGGGCCAAGGATGGACTAATGCATCCATGGGGCTCTTCCCGGAGCCGGGGTTAGGAGAAGAACTCTTCGCGCCGCATTCAGAGGAGTCAAGAGGTCGCAACACGGAACTCCCCATTCGCTGAAAATCTGACTTGCAACAGTCATATTCAGAGACCATTCGTGAGGAGAGAGGATGGTCCTGCTCAATCTGTCGGCTATCACATTGGACTTGCCCGGTATGTGAGTAGCCACTAGGAAGCGTTTGGTGGAGACTGCCCATTCCCAAACTCTCATGGCTTCTCTGCAAAGAGGATAGGATCTTGTCCCTCCCTGTTTGTTCAGGTACCAAACAACTGACATGTTGTCTGAGTGAACGGCAATTACGCCTTGAGGGAGATAATCGTGAAGGTCTTGAAGGGACAGAAGTACTGCCCTCATTTCCAAGATGTTGATATGAAGCAAAGTCTCTTCCGGATGCCATTTGCCTTGGACTGACCTGCCCAGGGAATGCCCCCTCACCCAGTCTGGGAGGCGTCCGTGGTCAAAGTGGCCGCCGGAGGAGGTAGAACAAAGGGTCGTCCTTGATCCAAGTTGGAGGGCACTAGCCACCAGCGAAGGTCCCGTCTGCAAGATTCCGTGATCCATACAAGGTGATTGAGGGGGAGTTCCTGAAAGGACCACTGAGCTGAGAGAAGCCACTGGAGAATTCTCATGTGCAACCTTGCCAAGGGGACTAGAAGAACCGTGGCGGACATGGATCCCAATAGCTGCAGGACCATTCTGGCTGGGGCTTTGGATCTTGGAAGTAAGGCTCGAACTTGAGCTTGTATGGTTTGTATTCTGTCTGTAGGTAGGTAGACCCGCATTTGGTTTGAGTCTATCTCTACCCCTATGAATCTTATTCGTTGAGATGGCAGCAACACAGACTTTGGCCAATTGAAGGGGATTCCAAGGGAATTGCCCAGTGATATGGTGGCTTGTAGGCTCCGCAGAAGTAGATGCTTGGAGGTGGCAGTTAGGAGCCAGTCGTCTAGATACGGAAACACCTGGAATCCTAGACTTCTCAGGTGAGCAGTCACGACTGCCAAACACTTGGTGAACACCCTGGGGGCTGTGGTGAGACCAAAGGGCAGCGCACGGAACTGAAAATGACTGCCTCCTAGGCTGAAGCGCAGATGTCTCCTGGACGCTTGATGTACCATGATATGATAATAAGCGTCCTTGAGATCTATGGAGCACATCCAAACACCTTTCTCCAGCAATGGGAGAATGGTTTGTAGGGTGACCATTCGGAACTTGGACTGAACGGTTTAGGATGCTGAGGTCCAAAATGGGCCTCAAGTCCCCGATCTTTTTTGGCACCAAAAAGAATCTTGAGTAAGTCCCTAATCCGATCTGGTCTGCGGGGACCGGTTGGATGACTCCTTTTTGCAGCAGCTTTGAAACTTCTGAGGCTGCGGTATCCCGTTGACTGGGTGGCGGGTCCGGGATTTGTTTGGACTGGGGGGGAATGGGATGGAATAACCTCCGGCGATAATCCGAAGCACCCATTGGTCCTGAGTGATACCTTCCCAGGCCTTTAGGTGCTTCGAGAAACGACCCCCGACTGGCTCCGGAGCAGCACAGCCGGGCAATCCCTCAGGGACTATGAAAGGCTGAAGAGCCACGAAAGGACTCGCGGTCTCCAGTGTTGCGAGGGCCTCTGCCGCCTCTGGGACGGCGTCTTCCGGAAGAATTTCCCCCTCCTCTGCCTCTGGAAGGGTAACCCTCCTGCTGAGAGGGGTAAGGCTTCTGAGATCTCGAACCACATTTTCCCTCCTCTTTAGCCTTGGGATAAGGCCGAAGGGAGTGGAAAATCGTGCCCTGACAGTCAGAGTCTTACCCTCCTGTTCACAGCGGGTTAGTGTGTCCTTTACCTTGGGTCCAAACAGGAGGACCCATCAAAGGCATCGGCAAATAAAGACTTAAAGGCCTCCATGGTGACACAGACGGAGCCAGGCTTGTCTCCGTAGAGCAATGCCTGTACCCGCTCTACTCGCCCCTTCGGCCGCATAAGAAATGAGCCTCATGGACGAGTTCGAAATGGACGACACTGTAGCCAGCTGAGAGCCAACCGTCTGGGCCAGCTCCTCAGGCAGGTTACCCAAGAGGGTATCGGATAGCTCCTTAATCAGATCCCTCTGAAACCTGGTGAAGTGCGTAAGGTAGTTCAAGGACCTCAGTGTAAAGGCCGCTGAACTGAGGGTACGCTTTCCGTACCGATCCATGCTCCTAGACTCCTTAGGAGGATGGACGGACGTAGAAGCCTCTGCTACATCTTGCTGGGTAGCAGATGCCACCACCAAAGCATCTACAGCCACACCTTTAGTAAGGAACTCTCTATCAGGCGGCGCTGAGAGAAATTTGTTCGGACGAGCAGGCACCAGTTCCACAGAGTCTGGGTGTTCCCACGCCCTTCGACAGATCAAATCCAAGAGCTCGTCGAAGGGCGGAGACACCCAGGAGGCGGAGGGCTGAGCCCCGAAGGCCTTCAGGAACACCGACTCATCAGCAGAGGGAGGTTTGGACTGCCAGCCGCCTCGTTGTTTTAGGGTTTCCAAGATGTCTGCAAAGGAGACATCATCCGAGGACGACTTGGGGGACCCCTCTGCATCATCGAGATCAGTGTCGGATGTCAGAGACTCATCAGGGGAGTCAACGTGCTTCCTCTTGCACGATCTCTTCCTGGGGGGTTCTTCCGAAGAGGCTTCAGAAGGACCTCCAGGAGGGGGAGAAACCCCAGCGGGGGTAACCTGAGGCCCGGGGGCTCCGCTGTCTAAGGACAGGGGGACTGCCAATGACCCAGTCTCCAAATGTAGGGAAGGAGCTGGGGAAACCGTGGAGGTAGCCAAGGAAGATTTGGGCTAAAGCACTCCTCATAGCCCTGAAGGCGGGACCACCAGAATCCTGGGAGGGTCCCACCTCCGTGGCCACAACAGTGGACGGCACTCCCGCCACCGACGCACCAAGAGGGAGACTTGGGACTGAAAGCATCAATCCCGAAGCCCCCCCCCCAGGGCTGAAGGAAGAAGTCCGTGTACTGAACTCCGACCCAAGAGCCGGAGTTGGAGCAAGGATCGGGCCCGACCCTAACACCTCCACAGGTTCCACCAGCACCGGCTCCAACGGTGCCGGAAGCTGTTGGAGGAGGAACCACAGTAGGGGAGTGGACCATCGGCTCCGAAGCCAAATGGGCTAGAGCCGAAACCAGCTTTTGGAACACCGGAGACTGGACGAGTCGAAGGAGCACCCTGTTTATGTCCGAATCAGACATCTTGGATGATCTAGAGGATACTGATCGGGCCCGAACCGATTTCTCCATCGGCTCCGAAGGGCTCGGGGACCGGCTCCGAAAGGACTCAACTATCGGCTCCGAGGAAGGTTTCAAGAAAATTTCCCTCGGTGCCGATAAGGACTTCGGCTCCGAGAGGGAAGAGTCTGAGCCGGTAACCCTTATCGGCTCCAATATCAGTGGAGCCGATGAGGGTGACCCGCCTCTCGATGCCCCAGACCTCTGCTCCGAAACCAGAGGGGTCGAGGCTGGAGGCATCGAGGCAGACCGTTCCGACCTCGGCTCCGAAGTCTGTGGAGCCGATGGAGAAGTCTGCTTAGATTTTTTAGCGGTCAGTTCCGACTAACTGGTCGGAGCCGACGCTTTCTTCTTTTTAGAAGGAGACAGAGTAAGATAAAACCTCCTCGAAGGAAGGCTTGATTAATCCCTTGAGGATTCATTTGTTTTTCCTCTCCTGGAGGACTCTAGAAGAGAACGCGTGGCACACACTACACGACTCTTGTAAGTGCTTAGCACCTAAGCAATAGACGCACAAGGCGTGGTCGTCCGTTATGGACATTTTAAAACCACACCTCGTGCATTTCTTAAACCCGGAGGGTTTGTGTTCTTTCGACATAACTGCTTTTCCAAAGAACCAATAAATGTGAAAACAACACTAAACTTTCAGTTAAAGACAGTACAATACAACAACTTTAACAAATATTATATATATATATATATTTTTTTTTTTAAACACTAACTGTAATCAGACAAAAAAGAGTGAAAGATAGAAAGAGAGTCAAGACCCTCTAACTTAAACGGGTACTTGACCCAAGAAAAATACACAAGCAGCAAAGTAACAGGGGAAGGCCCCTCTAACTAAAACGGGAAACCTTCCCTGACTAAAAAAATCACGCATTTACTAACAGAAATTCACGAAACACACTAATATAACAACAATAGCTGTTAAAACAGCTTTTGGGCTCAAAGTAAGGAAATTTGACAGGAAAAAGCCTAATAAATAGTACTTAGCCCAGCCAATGTTGAGACCACGTCTAAGCTTGTTAGCGGCAAACGAGATCTGAGGGATTAGTGGTGGTGCATCCTGGGATAAAGATAGCTCAGCCAATAAGAGGCCTCTCTCTATAGCATAAGCATGCCAAGTCGGAGCCGAGGGATCGGCTCAGAGCCCATCAGTACAGAATGTATAGGATCACATAACATTTAATGTTTCCAGGCTGTGGCAATGTTGAGTCTAAACACTTTTTAGATACCATTGTAGTTTCCTCATATGCAGAATGCAGGATGCCATGAAGCCCAAAGCCTGCAGAATTTTTCTTGCAGATAACTAGGTCTTTGTTGCCAACATTTTGAAGTAAGAAGTCAGTTGTCTTTGTCTGGCGTGAGATAAGCCATCTGGGCAGTTGTACTTAAGCTTGCACCCAGGAATATTATCTCTTGAGAGGGTACTAGTCTTGATTTCTTTTCATTTACTGTGTACCCTAGGCAAATTGGTAATATTTTTACAAATGCCAGATGCTTTAGTAGAATGTCTGTTCTCTGCTTGAATAAGGCTGTCGTCGTCCAAGTAAGGATTGAATTCTTCTTTGTCTGCAAAATGCAATTACTGGTGCCAGACATTTTGTGAAGACACTGGGCGCAGTAGATAAGCCAAAGGGGAGTGCAGAGAATTGGTAGTGCATTGAGCCAGCTATGAATCTGAGGTATCTTCTGCAAGACTGTCTGATTGGGACATGCAGGTATGCCTCTTTGGTCCAAAGTTACAAGCCAGGCCTTCTTGCCCAGCATGGGCAGAAGCTGCTGCAGAGTCAACATTTTGAATTTTGGAATGTCCAGAAATGTGTTTAGAATAGACAGGTCCAGTATTGGTCTGCAGGCTTTGTCCTTTCTGGGCACCAAGAAAAGTCGAGTAAAATCCTTGTCCCTGCTCTTGCTGCGGCACTCGCTGAATGGCCCTCATGTCCACGAGAGATGAAACTTGCCTTTGTGCCTCTGCCCATTGATTGTGTGGCAGGTCTGGCATACCTTTTGCCCTTGGCAGGGTGTGAAAGTGGAACCTGTAGCCCTGTGACACTATATTCAAGAACCATTTGTCCTGGGTGATCATGTGCCAATTTTGTGAAAAAAGTGCTAATTTCCCCCCTAAGGGGGCTGCCAAAAGATAAGTGCTTGGTGCTGGCAGAGGAAAGTCATTGGGACGGTTTCCTGTATGGCTGTGATTTGTCTTCTCCGCTTTTGGAGGTAGAAGCGCCCCACTGTTTAGGCATGTATGAGCCCTAGGGCTGGGATCTGCCTCTGTGGTGTCTGTATCTGCCTCTTTGTGGCCTGACACTGGAAAGGACCAATTCTTTGTAGGCCAGTTCCTGCTAAATCTGGGAGGCTGTACCTGTAAGAAATTCTTTACTGTTTGCATAGATTTCGCTTTGTCCTCCATTTTCTTAAACACCTCTTCTGCTTTACCACCAAATAAAGTATCATGCTGCAATGGAGCATCAAATAATCTTGCTTTAACATGATCAGGCAGATTGTTCCTTTAACCAAGCATGCCTCCAAATGACAGAACCCGTAACTGCGGCCCTGCACGAGCCCTCCAGATAATCAAAACCACATTGCAATGTATGTTTTCCCACTTGTTCAGTTGCATGCAATAAATCCTGTATTTCCTTATTTTCTGCACAATCAGAATTTGTCAACATTTTCTCTTTAAGCAGTGACATTAAGTATTGCTGATATTTAAGCATATGAAATTGACAATTTAAAGCCCTCACAGCCAAAGTGGCAGAAGTGTAAACCTTTTTCCCCCATCTGTCTAGTGCCCTTGAATCCCTATCAGAGGAGATAGGGTTTTTTGCAGTGGAAGCCTTGACCCCTTTGGGACCCTGAGAAATAGTTTCTGGGTCAGCAGCAGGGTTTTTAAAAAGAAATTTATGTGAATCTGGAACCCTGTATCTGTCTGGTTTAACAGGGGCAGGGGGGGTAGAGAGTCAGGGGAAAGGCCAGACTCTGAAAATACATCTACAATGTCCAACACAGGAGGAATAGCAAGAGGCCTGTGCTGAAGTAGTAAAAGAAAATCTCTAAGCCTTTTCTTTGATTCTGAGTAGTCTTGGCTCTCCCAGAAGAAGTGCTCCCTTCATGGTATGCAGGGTTTCCCCAAAGAATAATCCTCAGGAGGAGAGGCTGAAGGGATAGATTCTTCAGCATCAGAATCCTCATAGGGAGGAAGAGTATTCCTGTTCAGAAGAGGAGTCAGAGGAAATGGTAACCTGATCTGAAGATTCATATTCTGTCTCTTGCCTAGGCCCATCAGGAGGGGGGTGGGAACCCCTAATCAAGGTAATTAGATCTTCGGCCATTTTGAGCATCAGTTTTTTAGGCATGAAGTCTGTCCAG
>NC_056743.1:967398542-967409187 GCF_019279795.1 Protopterus annectens
TGTAGGTTGGGTTAAACTGATGGCAAAGGTGAAAAAGGGGGTCATCAACAAAACTTTTTGTGACACTGGATATTCACTAGAATATTTGAGATCAGAGGGAGAAGGAGGTTAAGGAATAGTAGATGTACTTCCCTTCCCGGCAGGAAGACATGGTATTCAAACTCCAGATCTGAGGACAAGGAGTGCTGAAGCAAAATAGATTCAGCTGTCTCTTCTGAGTGGAGACAAGTCGTCCACAGATGTGGTATTTCTCAAATAGATCTATGTTCAGACCCTCCCCGTTTAGCATCCATTTGTGAGGGTCTTCCATGAACATGCTTATAGAATCTGTGAGTACACTGACTTCTGAATGAATGTAAAACCACCTGTACGGACAGGTTAGCCTTTATAGCTTGATCCAATGCTAAAGGAGCTAACCTGCACAACTGGTACGACTTTATCCCTCTCATTTACAGATATACCACATTACTGTGGTGTTTATCTGTGAAAAATCCTGAGAGGCCCTGGGTTCCAAAACGCAAGAAAAAACGTTAAGAGCTCAAACACCCTCATTTTCTTTGACAATGATATCCTCCCTTCATCTGCCTGGGGAACTACTAGACCTGAATAGACAAACAGCTTCTATAGGTTCCCCAAGTCAGATTTGATGAATCTGTGCTCAGTTCCAGGTTAGGAGTGGGCGGGCAGAAGGGAAGGCCTGGATTTAACAAATCTGACACTAACCCTTTCTCAGAAAGGGCAAGAGAGGAATTTGGAAATCTAGTGGATAACAGTGCTGAGACCAAAGAGATTCCAGGTACCAATGAATCTTTCACAGGTGTAGCTTGGCAGAGGGTGCAAATTAAATGGTTGTCATGCATCCCAAGGTTCTCAGACTCTCCCTTGAAGGAGTAGAATGAAAGGGGAGAAGGGCTGGAAGAAATTGTAAGAGGGACAGAGCCTTCTCTTTGGGATGAAAGGCTGTCAGTTGGGAATTCAGTCTGCAACTCAGGAAAATTAGAACCTGGGAGGGTGCTAAAGAAGACTTTTGGAGATTGAGTTTGAATTCCAGTTGCTCCAGAACTAAGACTGTATAGCAGATAAAGATGCAGGGTGTCATGGGTAAAACGATCATCCAGGTATGGGAAAATGCGTTATCCCTGGGTTCTGCAAAAGGCAATGCCTGGGGAAAGGCACCATGTGAAGGTCCTAGGAGCAGCATATAAACGGAAGTGTAAAGCACAGAACTGAAACTGCAAGGAAAGGCAGAGAACCATAGTAATTTTCTGCAGTTTGGATGAATGGAGATGTGCAGGTATGCATACTTCAAGTGAAGGACCCCGAAAAGGCCCAAGGAAGGATGAAAGGAGTAACAGTATGCAATGGAAGCATCTTGAAAAATGGTTCCTCCAGAATGTATTGAGATAAGGCAAGCCCAAAATGAATCTTACAGTGCCCTCTTTTCACGGAATTAGAAAAAGCCTTGAATAAAACCCTTTTCCTAGATGCTGATTTGACAATTTTAAAGGTACCCTGGTCAAGAAGCTTCTATAAGAGATGACAGAGTAGGTGTACTTGATTAGGAGGAGTATCCCTCAAAGGAACTTTCTTCCAAGACACCTTATAATCTTTTTTTAGTAAAAGACCATATTCATTTGTCTGCAGCGAATAATTTCCAGACTGGAAAGGACAAGGTTAGCCTTTCTAACAAAGAAATTCATGGACCAATGAGAGAGGGAGGAAGGTGACAGCAGGCAGTCGGACTGACTTGTCTGGAAAAGGAGATTTGCCAGACTTGGAGTCTCAGGTAGGTCCGTCATGAAATCTTTTCCTGGTCCATTTCCTGCTTTTCTGTGAGGGTTTCTGACCCCTGTGCACAATGGAAGTGGGCTTAGCAATGTAATTTCTTTGATATCCAAGTACTCTGTGTGAGAAAAAGCTTAAGTCCTGCATGCACTTCACCCTTGCCTTGCAGATTCTTGAAATATTCTGCTGCAGAGGGTCAAAATAAAAGATCCCTGTTAAGGATGACTGCAAAGAGCATAGCCTTAACATCTTCAGGGACATACTGCATGCAAAGCCAAGCAAATCTTCTAATTACTGCCCTAGTAACAAGCAGAAGCCTGTGCAGTATCACAGCTGCATTTAACAGAATGTCTGGCAAATTGTCTAACATGCCCAAGCACGGAAATCACTTTCAGTCAGAAGCATTGAGGTTAGCAATGGTTGTATTAGAGTCCCCTAAAATGGACAAAAGGTATTTTGTCACTTGACTCAAAGCTCTTAAGGGAACTCTGGCAGAGGTATAAACCTTCTTACCATATCTCTCCACAGCCCTACTATCTCATATGACAAAGTATTAGCCACTGGCATAAGTTTAGTTGGCTGGTCAATAGAAATAGAAAAATAAAAAAAAAAAAAAAAAAAAAGAGTCTGCTACAGGATTTTTGTAGAAAAACGTAAAAGTCCACAGGTGCTTTATAAAACCTATCAGGCTTCTTGGGTGTTGGAGGCTGGGAATCAGGAAAAGTGATGTAAATGCAACAAGGAAGGCTTCCAAGACTGGAGCGACAACAGAAGCATAAGAGCCCCTACCTCCAGTACATTATACTATTTTTTTGTACAGTTTTTGGGACATATCATCATAAGTAAGCTACCAGAAAGTACAGTTGTGTGCACTTACCATAAAAATAGATTTTAGAGTGTATTCACTGATGCAGTCATCACATTTGGGTTATCTGCTTGCAGTAGCCCTCAGTCGGCCAGATTATCAAAGTCTTGGGTCCTGCGTTGGTTGCCGTCTCATCTTCCATGATGTCAGGTAGTCAGGGGTATAAAGTAAGCATCAGACGCCATTACATCAGTTTTTCTTGCCCCAGATATCAGGTGCCCCCCTACTGAGAAGCAATTAAAAATATATATGAAAGGTTACATCACCAACAAAAAGGAAATGCATCAAAAAGCTTTTATGCATAGTAAAGGAGAATAGAGGTATAGCCAAAAGTCAGGGGGCTGGAGGGGGGTAACCAGGACTGCAACACACCCTAACATCTAAATTTATGGTAAGTGTAAACAACTGTATTATGTTCTTAGTGTTTCATTGCTGCAGTCATCACATTTGGGTAGATTCCCAAAGCTAAGGATGGGAGGAGGAATTTAAATAGCCTTAGGACCAGCTAGAATGTCCTGCAAGACTGCAGTGGCAAAAGCAGCTCTGGAATTGGAGAAAATAGGCAAATGGCAATGTTTGGTGAAAGTATGCACAGAACTCCAGGTAGCAGCTTCTAGGATGTCCCTGGTAAGGACACCTATGAGAAAGGTTGTAGAGGTAGATGCAGCCCTGGATGAGTGTGGTCTTATCCAATGTGGGACAGATTTTCCATGGTGCTTATAGCAGAATCAATGCAATGGCCTATCCATTTAGAAATGGCTTGCTTTGAAATGGCCTTCCCCTCTGCCCCTGCAGCAAATGCCACCAGCAGTTGTTCAGATTTCCTTTGAGGTTTAGTCCTGTCCAAGTAAAATCTAAGTTGTCTGTGCAGAATCCGTTCCACTTTGTTCTGTGGATTAGAAAAGGTTGGCAAATGAATGGACTGATTAAGAGCCACACAGGATACAACGTTACGTATGAAGGAGGAATTGGTCCTGAGGGACACTGTCCACATGAAAGATGATGAAAGGCTCCACCTGCCATAAGGGCCTGTAATTCAGATATCCTTCTTGCTGAAGAGATGGCTAAAAGGAAGGCTGTTTTCCAAGAAAATAATTTTAACTCTGCACTTGCAGCTGGCTCAAAAGGAGGTAGAGTGAGTTTTTCCAATACAAAGTTAAGGTCCCAGGCTGGAGTTGGGGCTCTCCTGGGTGGTCTTAAGTTTTTGGCCCCTCTGAGGAACTCCTTGAGCAGTGGATGAGAGTAGAGGGGTGGTTCTGTGTTGTAATGAGCTGAAATGGCTGACGCATGTATTCTGATGGAGGAAAAAGAAAGGCCATTGTGAAGCATCTCAGTTAAGTACTGAAGAATCTGAGGTAAATTGGGCGCTGCTGTGCCCATCCATTGAGTCTGGTTCCAGGAACAGAATCTTTTCCATTTTTCAGCATAATATTTTCTAGTACTAGGCCTCCTTGCCTCCAAAATGACATCCAACACTTGTTTACTGAGGGATGGTAACCGAGAGGTCAAGTAATTAGCCAGGCTGCCAGGTTCAGGGTTTGAAGCTGAGGATGCAGAATCTGGCCCTCCTGCTTGGACAGCACGGTAGGGGTCCGAGGCAGGTGCCAGCAGTGACACTGCACAAGAGGGGGTACACACCAGAGTTGGCATGGCCATTCTGGTGCAATCAGTATCGTCCTTGGTTTGTCCTGTTTGATATTTAGTAGTACTTTGTAGAGCAGAGGAGGAAGGCATAAACTAATAGATTTTTCCAGTTGAAAAACAGGGAATCAACTTTCCAAGTTCATCTGTGGGGAGTCCTTGTACAGAATTTGTCCAATTGGTAGTTCTGGGGGGAGGCAAACAGGTCTATATCTGGGCTCCTCCATTTGTTTATCAACATGGTGAAAGTCTTCGGTTCCAGTTTCCACTCGTGTGGGTCCATGAAATGTCTGCTTAGTTAGTCTATTATATCTGGGCTCCTCCATTTGTTTATCAACATGGTGAAAGTCTTCGGTTCCAGTTTCCACTCGTGTGGGTCCATGAAATGTCTGCTTAGTTAGTCTAGCAGTGTATTTAGCTTTCCTGGCAGGAATTGAGCCTGTAGATGCACTTCGTAACTCAAGACTGTGTTCCACAGAGCCATGGCTAGTCTGCAGAGGGGGTCTGAATGGGTACCCACCCTGCTTGTTTACGTACCACATAACAGTGGTGTTGTCCATCCTTACCATTAATTGTCCTGGAATAATGTGGTCTTTGAAGGCTGTCAGAGCATTCTGTACAGCTAACACTTCTTTCTGATTGATATCCAGGTGCATTTGACTTGGGTACCATTTGCCCCGAATGCACTTCCCTGCCAGGTGAGGCCCCCATGCATAGTCTGATGAGTCTGTTAGGGTTTGGTCGGCAGGTGTAGAGTGAATGGTAGTCCCTTGTTTTACTGGCAGGCCTCTGCCCACTAAAGGAACTCTAACTGCAGGCAAGGTATGATAGGAATAATTGCTTCTAGATCCGGAGAATGTTGACACCATAGGCTTTTTAGATACCATTGTAGTTTCCTCATAAGCAGTCTTGCATATGGAATTAGGAGAATGCAAGGGGTCATGAACCCCAAGGCTTGCAGTATTTGCCTCGCAGATAGCAGGGTTTCTGTGGCCAGTAGTTTCAAGTAAGCTGTCAAATGAATTTGTTTCTCTGGCGTGAGGAAAGCCATCTGGGAAGTTGTGTTCAAGCTTGCTCCCAGGAATATAACTTGACAGGGTACAAGATGTGATTTCTTTTCGTTTATGGTGTACCCCGGACAAGTTCAAACCTTTTGTACAAACGCCAGATGATTCAAAAGTATGTCCTGGCTTTCTGCCTGAATTAGACAATTGTCCAGGTATAGGTATTTGACTACTTCTTTGCCTGTAAAATGAAATGACTGGAGCTAGGCACTTTGTGAATACCCTGGGCGCAGTAGATGAGACAAAGGGCAGTGCAGAGAACTGATGGTGCATGTAGCCTGCTTTGAAGCATAGGTATCTTCTGCAAGATTCCCCGATTGGGATGTGCAGGTATGCTTCTTTTAAATCCAGTGTTGCCAATCAGGCATCCTTGCCTAGCATAGGAAGCAAATGGTGAAGAGTTAGCATCTTGAATTTTGAAATCACCAAAAAGGTGTTTAGGATAGAAAGGTCAAGGATAGGACGCCATGAGTTGTCTTGTCTGGGTACCAAGAAAAGTCTTGAGTAGAAACCTTGTCCCTTTTCCTCTTCTGATGCAGGTTGAATAGCCCTTATGCTTAAGAGAGCAAGTACTTGCTTTTGAGCCTCTGCCCACTGATTTTGGGATAGATCTGGCCAACCGTTTCAGGTTGGTAATGTGTGGAAGTGAAATCTGTATCCTTGGGAAACTATATTTAAAACTCATTTGTCCGGGGTAATTAGTTCCCAGTTTTTTGTCTGCAGAGCAATCTTTCCATCTAAAGGAGCAGTCAGTTGAGAAGGGCTTGGAAGTTTTAAAGTTAAGTCATGGACACACTTTACCACAGGGGGGAGTCTTACTACTCCCTGATTTGGAAGGGGGAGCCCCCACTGCTTAGTCCTCTGCGTACCTTGGAACTGAAGCCTGGGTGTTCTGCTGGTTCTGGGTTTGGACTGAAGGCCTGGAAGAGGCAGTAAAGGACCAATTCTTAGAGGGCCAATGCCTACTAAATCTTGGAAGCTGTACCTGTAGGAAATCTAACAGTTTGCACAGATTTAGATTTTTCCTCCATCTTTTTAAGTCCTACTTCTGCACTGTTACCAAACAGGTGGTCCTGATTTAAGGGAGCATCCAGCAATTTAGCTTTAACATGACCTGGCAAAGATTGCTCCTTAAGCAAAGTATGCCTTCCAAGTACAGACCCAGTGACAGCAGCCCTGCAAGGTGCCTCTACTGAATCAAAACCACATTACAAAGTATGTTTTCCAACTTGTTCAGCGGAATGCATTAAATACTGTAAATCATTTATTTTCAGCACAGTCAGGAATCAACATAATTTTCTGTTTAAGCAATCCAATAATATGCTGCTGATACTTTAACATGAAACTGGCAGTTTAAGGCCCTAATGGCCAAGTTTGCAGAAGTGTATACCTTCTTACCCCATTTATCCAGCACTCTGGAATCTCCATCAGAGGGGGTAGGATTTTTGGCAGTAGTAGCCTTAATGCCCTTGGGTCCCTGTGAAATGGTCTCAGAATCCACAGTAGGATTTTTAGAAAGGAACTTGTGAGGTCAGGAACCCTGTAATATCCATCAGGTTTTTTGGGAGCAGGAAGTAGAGAGTCAGGCACCAAGCTAGACTCTGAAAAGGAATCAACAACAATGTCCAGTTCAAGGGGGGGGGGGTGGATAGCTAAAGACCTGTGTTGGTGCAGGAATAAGAAATCCCAAAGCCTCTTTTTAGAATCAGAGTAATCCTGGTTTTCCCAGCAAAAATGCTCCCTAAGAGTACACAATGTTTCACCAAAAGAGAAATCCTCTGGAGGGGAAGCAGAGGCAAGAGAGTCCCATGCATCAGAATCCTCATAGGTAGATAAGGGTAAATTCCTGGTCTTCAGAGGAAACAGAAATTTCAGAATCCTGATCAGAAGTAACATAAGCAAATTCAGTCCTAGGTCTCAGAGGGGGAAGGTTGGCTTCCCCTGATTAAAGTAATAAGGTCTTCAGCCATTCTTATTTGTTTTTTAGGCATAGAGGAATGACCATGCGGGTCTGGACCTGTTTTCTAGGCATGGTTAGAGTTTTAGGCCTTGAAGAAGATAGCATTGGTTTAAAATGCAGGTCAGTAGGCCAGAATACACCCTCTGAAGCCGGTACCTGCACAGCGGCTCCGGACCCATCCAAGGTAGAGATATCCTCAGGTTCCACAGTTAAAGCATCTTGCAGCATACCGGACTCCGAATGGGTCTCAGTAGAAGCCTGCGAATCTGAAGTAGCAGGCATCAGGGACTGCGAAAGAGCCTCACCGAGTACCAGCGAACTGGCAACTAGAATAAGAGAAGCTTTGTCAACAGCTTTGGACCTAGGCGGCCTGTCTCTGTCTTTATCTTTGTGTTTTTACAGAATGTCGGTAGTTGCATGGCTTACCGAAGACATATCTGGATAATTGAACAGAGTACCAAAATATTTAGAAGGGTAAATATACAGACGAGAAAAAGTTCGTTGTTTAAATAAGGCACAAAACAGACAGCGAGGCACATCATGGTCAGGGCCTAGGCAAGGAATACAGTACAAATGAAAATCTTTGAGAGGTATTTGCTTTCCACAAGTAATACAATTAATGACTTTTACTGACATCGGTTTAGAGCAAGAGAGTTTCCCTACCTGGGTAGTTCACTTTAGTTGAAGACTTCGCCTCAAACTCAAAAACAAAAATTTCAGGAGTCTGTTGACCGGCACTTGCAAACTGCTTCTGCTTCGTGCACCGCACAGCAAGAAAGACGGATGTAATAGAGTTGGCCGCATGCCTTATACCCCTGACTACCTGACGGCATGGAAGATGAGACCGCAACTGACAGGACCCACAACTTTGATAATCAGACCGATTGAGGGCTACTGCAAGCAGATAACCGAAATGTGATGGCTGCAACAGTGAAACACCAAGATCAATGGACTCTTGATATGAATCAGATTCTTCCTCATCTTTGGATGAAGATTCATGTTGCATCTTTGGTGGGGGGGGGGGTTAAGGAGTAGAAAGGAATGACAGGGATTTCAGGAAACAAATGGCCTTGTATAGGGTCCTGTGAGAACTCCACCTATTCCATTTCCTGAGATGACGGACAGGAGAAACTTTTTTTTTTTCTTCTTAGCTGACATCTGCCCTCACAAAGTGCAGCAACCTGGAGCCTTAGTGGACCTCTAAGTTTCAGGTACCTCTTCCCTCATGAGGATATGAGGAATGCCCACCAGCCCTCTGAAAGGATCACCCTCTATTTATACCCATATCGGTATGAGCAGTCTCGTCAGATGTGCAAGATATCAATTTCCACAGTTTATCAATAGGTACATCTGAATAAGACTGGGAAGAAGACTGTTGATGCCTTGCCTTCTTGAACATTTCTGGTGTGAGCGGGATGCCAGAGGCAGAGTGTTCCACCATTATGGTTTGGGTTGGGCACTTGGGTTGCTAAGTATATGTTTAATGAAGAAAGTGAAGTATGAAGGGTTTTAGGAACAAATTATTGACCGCTCTGACAGTGTCATCATGTTCAGCCCAGGACCTCCACTCCCAGTGCTTATTTTGCACTGAAAGTGGAGGTCATTATAAAATGTCTGCCTACCACAGTCACTTCCCTCCCATAGCTGACATTAATGATTCCTCTACAGAAAGATACAAGAAAAGAAGGTTCCCCAGTGCGGGATTTATCCAAGTATAGCCAATGGTAGCAGCCAACAACACTGACAAAAGACTGACTGGAGCAAAGATCCTGTGTTCGGACTGGTGGAGATAATCATCCATAGAAGTATTAGATCCTTTAGATTATGTACCCCTACTCCCATAGGCTTAGGTTATACTCCAGACACATGAATGTATGGAAACATTTTGAATATGGTATGCTGGACAGATGTCATGGTACCTCGACAATATAACACATTAGTATTAGAATGCCGCAACGGTGAACTAATGAAGGACGTTGTCTTGTAATAAGCAAAAGTTCATTATATGTGAGCATCACACACAGTTGCTACACTACATGAAAATATCAAGTACTACGAGACTGTCCATATAAGGAAAACAAGCAGGCTGACCTATATTAGTTCAGGGATTTGCAGAATTTTTTAGAAACATGCAGTATTTGATTTTCTTAAATGAGATAATCAGGCTATATTGTACATAAAAAAACTAGATATGTTAACCAACTATCAAATCTACATTATGCAGAGCAACAAACAGCTGCCAAGAGCAAAGTGGGACAACTATGAGCTATTTCTGGTAAAACAAAAGAGCTATGCACTGTATGATGCTAACCCAAGTATCCTTTATAGTCAAGTGCAGCGCATTGTGCAACTGTAGGCATCTACTCATTCTACATACATCACTAGTCAAACTAACCAGCAGGGATTAAATAAGGTTAGGTGGTAGAGAAAGAGAAGGCTCAATATACCTGCTTCTATACAGTACACACTGCAATGCCACTGCAAGACGACCAGTGCTGCACAAATGCAAGAAATTTATATAACCCTGACCAAGCTGAAAAAAATTCAAGCAAGCACCATGCCAGTAGCAAATGGCACTCCAAGGTTCTAAAAAAAATCAGAAACCTAGAAATAGACAGATTTTTCCATTCTCATTAGAATACAAACAAGTAGCAAATCTTAATTACTAATAAATGACCAGAATAAAAAGAAAGAAAGGGAAAAAAAGTACTTATTCCAGATCTTGTAGGGATTACTGTCAAATCCGGTGGAAATCTGTCACAGTGAGTAGCTTAGCTTTGCTACATTCAGGCCAGTATGTCTACAACTAATGGTGTTTGGCTTTACTCTCCTGAGCTTTAACATAAAGACTTAAAAAATAAAAGTCATGGCTATTTCAGAAGCCATGCATCTGCAACAATGGTATATCCTTATGGGATTACTTGCATATATCCCATCGGCCTCCACTAGATGAGGGGTTTTACACAGTAAAGACTAGCTTAGTTGGGACTTGCAGTTTAGACACACATGCAAATTACATACACACACACATATATATATATATATATATATATATATATATATATATATATATATATATATACACACACTAGTAAAACAGTAGTAAGCAGCAAGTGGTGTACAATAAAACCAATAACCAAAAGCAAACACCACGGTCCAAGCGCATATAAATAAAGTCCATTGAGTACGTTGAATACAATACAGTTTAATACCAGGTAAAACACAAACTGAACAACACAGTATAACGCACAGTGAAACGTTTTAGTCTTCAACTTCCTCAATACTACAAAAAATAACTGTTTAATCTGAATATATCCATTATTCCACCTA
>NC_056743.1:967409687-967414687 GCF_019279795.1 Protopterus annectens
ACGTTTATAACGATAAACAATAAAAATAGATTGATATATACATTAAAAAGTTAAATAAAGTTTAAATAATACTTAAACCCAGGGAAATGTTAGTCAATTAATTAAATAATTAAATATTAAATATTATAATTTCAAATATTAAATATCAAAGATTTTAACTACATATTTTATTTGAATTTTAAAATAATCTAAATATGACATTTTTTGAGTGCGTTTTATATATAATCCATAAGCGGAGTTTTAAAGTAGAGGTTTCACTTGAATTTTGGCGGGCAATTTTAACTGCTTCTTATATAAGTAAGAGGTTAATATTAGATGGATATTTGCCAGTTTCTGAAGTTTAAACATTGATTTAAACGAAAAATGTTAAACGTTGGATATAGATTAACATTTAAAGTTTAATAAAGAGCGTCGAGCTTTGTAGCCTAAGCGGAACTGTTTCGTTATTTTTCATCGGTTTGGAGATCTTTTTACATTAAACAAACTACACAATGGTACCTTGGCAGGCTGGCCCAAAACTTACTAAGAAAATGGCTGCAAAAGTACAGCATTCCTAAAGAACTAAAATTTTGAAAAGTTGTGCTTTGTAGATGTATCATTCAGCAAAAAATGCTATGATGAAGAGGCATAGGTTCCATCTGTCATGCCCAGAGGCTCCCAAACACCTACTTTCCATACTTTTACATCAGAAAACAGTAATGCAGCAAGAGATGAAAGGAACAGATTCTAAATTACTTTGTCCATCCTTACAACAGGTCAACAGTTGAGTGTGGCTTGATTTGTGCATTAAAAATAAAATTACTTGGTGCTTAAAAGTCATTGCAGCGTTTTGGCTTTGATATTTTGTTCTTACCTAAACTGCAAAACTAGTCATAGCAGAGAAAGTCACAAACAGGTTCACAAAAACACAGTAATATAGTCATAAAATGAATGATTTTCTGAACCACCTAACGTTGAAAGAAAGGAGGAAGGACTGACATGTATTCTCAAATGGGGAAAAAAGATAAACTTCAAAAAACAATACAATAACTTTAGAAATGTGGAATTACGAAGGATGAAAGCTTATTCACATTAAACATATTTACTTAAAAAAACACCAAGCATGAATAATAAAACAAATTAAAGATATGATCACGCAAACAAAAATTCACATCCTAGAGCAATAAAAGATTTTTTCCCCTCACTCTCCTACCTTCTTTTTACAAGAAGCATCAAAGTAAGGGAGACAAGCGCTAGTCTGATGACAATTGATAATTTGAAGGTGGAAGAGACATTCATTCAAAATGCACTGGAAGGAACCTAATACAGCAAAGGAACAAACTGTGAATAAGTGATGCACTATTAAAGACGGTATCTTCTTTCATTTATACATAGTTTGCAACCACCACCTCTCCAGTAAAAGCACAGGTCCTTTAAAAAATAAAGTTTTACAGATGATGTCTCCTAGTTGACTATAAAACCTTAGTCTTTCTCCTGAAATACCTTCAGCAGAAATTTAGAATGGCTGTCCAGAGGTTCAGTAATTCTAAACTCTCCACAACTGCACAGGCTTTCATGATAACAAGGTAACCAACAGTAGGGTTTAAGATGAATTCTGCCACACAGCATTAACACAGGTCCACAAGCAACTTAAGATTAGCCTCAACTGGGTTATGATCTTCAATGGTAACAGAGAACTTGGACTCCCTAAAGCAGGCCATTTTGTTTAGCAAGTAACAAGACTAACACTAGACTATCCAGTGGCATTTTGAAATCCAACAATGCCCAATACCTCCCCTCCTGGAAAGTATTATTACATTTAAAACTGACCGTGGGCTATTTTTTACATCACATACATATACAGAGAGATAGGATCAAACATTTACCCAAATTTTATTTTACCAGGATGACAACACTGAACTGTCACTAAATCGAAACTACACAGTACCAAAATGTTTAACTGGGAGATGAGACACTTGGCCATCATGGTAAAAAGTACAGTTGTGTATACCTACCATAAATGTAGATGTTAGAGTGTCTTCACTGTTGCAGTCATAACTGTAGGGTACTCCTGCCGGCAGGCAGCCCGAGGTCAGCCAGAATATCAAAGTCTGGGTCCGGCGTCGGCTGTTTCAGCTAGAACCCTGACGTCAGAGCGCATGGGTATAAAGTCGACAGCCGACGCCATCTTCTCCAGCCTTTCTTGCCCCTGATGTCAGAAGCCCCCATAAAACCAAATGGTGTCCCAAGGGAAACACAAATACACCAGAAAGGTAGTGGAAAGGAAAACACAGTAAGCAAATAGAAACAAGAGAGGTCTGGAGGGAGGGAAACACCGACTGCAACAGTGAAGACACTCCAACATCTACATTTATGGTAGGTATACAAAACTGTACTATGTTCTTCGTGTTTCACTGTTGCAGTCATAACTGTAGGGTAGAATCCCAAAGCTGAGAATACAGGAGGAGGTTATGAAGTAGAAAGAGCAGCTAGCAGACCCTGCAAGACAGCAGAGGCAAAGCCTGCCCTAGACTTAGAGTACAAAGGGAGGTTATAGTGCTTGGAAAAAGTATGCACAGAGCTCCAAGTGGCAGCCTCCAGAATGTCCTTGGTAGGAACTCCTCTGAGAAAGGCTGCTGCTCTAGTAGAATGAGTCCTGACGGTACCTGGAATCTGTTTTCCATAAAGAGAGTAACAATATCTTATTCCATGAGCAATCCATTTGGAAATAGTTTGCTTAGAAATGGCTTTACCAAGAGAACTGGAAGCAAAAGAAATAAGCAATTGATCTGATTTTCTGAAACTTTTAGTTTTGTCCAGGTAAAAACGTAGTTGCCTGTGTACGTCTAATGAATGCAAAATTCTTTCCCCCCTATTTTGGGGTTTTGGAAAAAAGGTAGGAAGGTGAATAGTCTGATTTAGAGCCACTCTAGAAACTACCTTAGGCATAAAAGTAGGATTGGTCCTCAAGGAAACTCTGTCCTGATGGAAGATGAGGTATGGTTCCACGGCTATGAGGGCTTGTAACTCAGACACCCTTCTGGCAGAAGTCAAGGCCAACAAGATAGCCATCTTCCAGGATAAGAACTTAATGTCCGCAGAGGCAGCAGGCTCAAAAGGAGGCAAAGTAAGCTTTTCCAAAACATAGTTGAGATCCCAAGGAGGGACAGGAGGAGTTCTAGGAGGTTTTAAATTCTTAGCTCCTCTCAGAAATTGTCCGACTAACTGGTGGGAAAAAATGGGAGGATCACAACTGAAATGTGCCGAAATAGCAGAAGCATGAATTTTAATGGAAGAAAATGAAAGACCTTTAATCAAAAGGTCTGAGAGAGAAAGTAAAATAGATGATATATCAGGTATTAAAGGATCAGAGCCACGATCTTGCATCCAAATACAAAATCTTTTCCATTTAGAAGCATAAGATTTCCTTGTACTAGGACGCCTAGCTTCCAAAAGAACATCCAAAACTTGTTTAGGAAGAGAAGGAATCAATTGCCTTTGATGAGCCAAGCTGCCAGATAGAGAGTCTTGATTTGAGAGTGAAATACCTGACCCTGATGCTGGGACAGTAGAGAATGGGTCAGAGGAAGACTCCAAGGAGGTACCAAGGAAAGGTGCAGTAGAGTAGGGTACCAAAACTGCCGAGGCCAATTCGGAGCTATCAAAATGATCAGTCTGGGTTTGTCTAGCTTTATCTTTAGCAATACCAGAGGCAGAAGAGGAAGTGGGAAGGTATATCCCGAAAGATTCCTCCAGCTGAAGGACAGGGCATCCACTTTCCAAGCTGTCTTATGGAAGGACCTGGTGCAAGAGAGAGGCAACTGATGGTTGAGATGAGATGCAAACAGATCTCTATCTGAGGACAGCCCCAAACTGCAGTTATCTTGCTGAATAAGTTGGGGTCTAACATCCATTCGTGAGGATCCAAAATGTTTCTGCTTAGGCTGTCTGCTAAGAGATTTTGTTTTCCTGGAATGAACTGTGCCTGAAGATCCAGATTCAATTTTAGAGCTGTAACCCATAAGGTCATGGCAAGTCTGCAAAGGGGGTAAGAGTGAGAGCCCCCTTGCTTATGTACCACATGACCGTGGTATTGTCTGTTCGAATTAGCAGAGGTCCTGGCTTCAAAAGAGTCTGGAAGGCTAGAAGAGCATTTTGGACTGCTAACATTTCTTTCAAGTTGATGTGCCATAGAAGATGTTTGTTTGTCCAAGACCCCTGTTGGCATTTGTCTAGAAAATGAGCTCCCCATGCATAATCCGAGGCGTCCGTGGTTATGATCCGAGTAGGTTGAGGCAGACGAAAGGGCTTGCCTTCGGCCCTGGACCACCAAAGGAATTCCTTCTGGAGGCAGGGAATCAGTGGAATCATTGTATCCAGACTGTGGTAATGTTGAGACCATACACTCTTTAGGTACCACTGAAGTTTCCTCGTGTGAAGCCTCGCATTTGGAATCAACAGGATGCAAGAGGCCATGTAGCCCAGAGCCTGCAGGAATTTCCTTGCAGTGAGCTGAGTTAATGCTGCCAAGGTCTTGAAGATTGAGGCCAGCTGTAACTTTTTCTGGAGTGAGGAAGGCCTTCTGTAAACTTGTGTCCAAGAGAGCTCCCAAGAAGATCATTCGTTGAGAAGGAATCAAATGTGACTTTTTTGTGTTCACTGAGAATCCCAGTAGTAGGAGAAGACTTTGAGCAAAATGCAGATGTTGAAGTAGAAGGTCTTTGCTGTCTGTCTGAATTAGACAGTCATCCAGATAGGGGTAAATCTGAATCCCCTGGAGTCTGCAGTAAGCTACTACTGGAGCCAGGCATTTGGTAAAACCTCTGGGCGCAGTAGATAAGCCAAATGGCAGTACAGAGAATTGGAAGTGTCTCGAGCCTGCCTTGAATCTGAGGTACTTTCTACAATGTTGCCTTATGGGGACGTGTAAGTAAGCCTCTTCTAAGTCCAATGTTACCATCCAAGCATCTTGTGAGAGTATTGGAAGAAGTTGTTGAAGTGTAAGCATCTTGAATTTTGGA
>NC_056743.1:967419687-967462433 GCF_019279795.1 Protopterus annectens
TGACTTTTAGCAGAACTTTGGAGAGCAGAGGCAGAGGGGGAAAGGCGTACACTGATAGGTTTTTCCAGCTGAAATACAGAACATCCACTTTCCAGGCTTTTTTGTGAGGAGTCCTTGTGCAAAATTTGTATAACTGGTAGTTCGGGGGGGGGGGGGCAAACAGATCTGTCTGGGCTCCCCCATTTGCTTGTCAACATGTTGAAAATCCTTGGCTCCATTTCCTCGTGTGGGTCCATGAGATTTCTGCTTAGTCCATCTGCCAGTGTATTCAGTTTTCCTGGCAGGAATTGAGCTTGTAGTTGCACTTGGTAGCTCAAGGCAGTATTCCACAAGGTCGTGGCTAGTCTGCAGAGGGGGTAGGAATGTGTACCCTTCCTGCTTGTTTATGTACCACATTACTGTGGTGTTGCCTGTCTTTACCATTAGTTGTCCTGGATGAATGTAGTCCTTGAAGGCTGCCAGAGCATTCTGTACAGCTAACATTTCTTTTTGATTGATATGTAGGTGCATTTGATTTGGGTTCTATTTGCCCAGAATGCACTTCCCTGCCAGGTGAGCCCCCCATGGATAGTCTGATGAGTCTGTAGTTAGGGTTTGGGCGGCAAGGGATAGTGTGAATGGCAATCCCTTGTTTTGGTGGCAGGCCTCTGCCCACCATAGGAACTCCAGGCGTAGGTAAGGTATGATCGCAATCATCGTTTCCAGGTTGACAATGTTGACTCCATAGACTTTTTAAGTACCACTGAAGTTTCCTCATATGCAGTCTTGCATATGGAATTAGAAGAATGCAGGAGACCATGAACCCCAAGGCTTGCAGTATTTGTCTTGCAGATAGCAGGGTTTTTGTGACCACTTGTCTGAAGTAAGTTACCAAATGAATTTGCTTTTCTGGTGTGAGGAAAGCCATCTGGGCAGTTGTATTCAAGCTTGCACCAGGAATGTAATCTGCTGAGAGGGTACCAGTTGTGATTTATTTTCGTTTATGGTGTACCCTAGACAACTTAGAACCCTTTTTACAAATGCCAGATTTATAAGTACAGCCTGATTTTCTGCCTGAATTAGACAATCATCCAGGTATGGATATATCTGAATAATGCTTTGCCTGCAAAATGCAATTACTGGAGCCAGACACTTTGTGAATACCCTGGGCGCAGTAGGCAAGCCAAAGAGCAGAGCAGAGAACTGATAACGCAAGTAGCCTGCTTTGAAGCGTAGGTATCTTCTGCAAGATTCCCCGATTGGGATATGCAGGTAAGCTTCTTTTAAATCTAGAGTTGCCAAACAGGCATCTTTGCCTAGCATAGGAAGTAACTGGTGAAGAGTCAGCATCTTGAATTTTGGAATGTCCAGAAAGGTGTTTATAGTAGACAGGTCCAGAATTGGACGCCATGATTTGTCTTTTCTGGGTACCAGGAAAAGCCTGTAATAGAAACCTTGTCCCTTTTCCTCTTCTGGTACCGGTTGAATAGCCCCCATGTTTAAGAGGGAAAGTACTTGTTTCTGAGCCTCTGCCCACTGATTTGGGGGCAGGTCTGGCCACCAGTTTGGTGTTGGCAACATGTGGAAATGAAATCTGTATCCCTGGGACACTATTTAAAACCCATTTGCCCTGGGTTGTGAGTTCTCAGTTTTCTGCATGAAGAGCAATCTTTCCCCGCAAAGAGGTGGCTAAAAGGTAAGTGCTTGGTAATTTTAAAGTCATTGAGACTGTTTACCACAGGGGGGTGTCTTGTTATTTCCAGATTTGGAAGTAGAGGCCTCCATTGCTTAGTTCTGAGAGTCCTTTGGAATGGAAACCTGGTGCTTTTGGTGTTTCTGGGTTTGGCTCGAGTGGATCTGGAAGGAGCTGGAAAGGACCAATTCTTAGTAGGCCAGTGCCTACTAAATCTTGGAGGTTGCACTTTTAAGAAATCTTTTAGAGTTTGCATAGATTTAGCTTTAACTTACATCTTTAAGTCAAGCATGCCTTCTAAGCACAGACCCAGTAACAGCAGCCCTGCAAGAGGACTCTAAAGAATCAAAACCACATTGCAAAGTATGTTTTCCAACTTGTTCAGCAGAATGCAATAAATCCTGTAAATCTATTTTCCACAGTCAGAAATCATCATTTTCTGTTTTAACAGTCCCATAATATGCTGTTGATATTTTAACATATGAAATTGGCAGTTTAAAGCCCTGATTGCCAAGGCTGCAGAAGTATAAACCTTTTTACCCCATCTATCCAGCACCCTGGAATCTCTATCAGAAGGGGTAGGATTTTTAGCAGTAGAAGCCTTAATGCCACTGGGCCCCTGAGAAATGGTTTCTGGATCCGCAACAGGATTTGTGAAAAAGAACTTGTGGGACTCAGGAACCTTGTAGTATCTGTCAGGTTTACTGGGAGCCGGAGGCAGGGAATCAGGGGTCATACTGGATTCTGAAAACACAACAATGTCTAGTACAGAAAGTATAGCCAAAGGCCTATGCTGAGGTAGAAGGAAATCCCTAAGCAGCTTTTTAGATTCAGAAAATTCCTGACTTTCCCAATGGAAATGCTCCCTTAAGGTATGTAAAGTTTCCCCAAAAGAAAACTACTCAGGGGGAGAAGCAGAGGGAATGGAATCCTCTGCATCAGAATCCTCATATGTAGGTATGGACAAATCTAGGTCATTGGAAGAATTAGAAGAAACAGTGTCCTGATCAGAAGAATCATAATCAAGCTCAGTCCTAGGCCTCTTAGAAGGGGGGGGGGGGGTTTGTCTACCCCTGATTAGAGTAATTAAATCTTCAGCCATTTTGATATTTTGTTTTTTAGGCATAGGGGCCTGAACATCGGCTTTTTAGACATAAATTAAGACTTAGGCCTTAGAATAGAAGGTGGAGTCTGTTTAATATGCAAGTCTGTAGGCCTGAATACACCCTCAGAAGTCGGTGCCTGCACAGCGGCTCTGGACCCACCCAAGGTAGAGACATCAGCGGGTTCCATAGGAGAAGCATCTCGCAGCATACCGGACTCCGAATGGGTCTCAGTAGAGGCCTGAGAGTCAGAAGTAGTGGGTATCAGGGGCTGCAAAAGCGCCTCACTGAGTACTGGCGAACTGGCTTAGAAGAGTCGTCGGCAGTTTTGGACCTCGAGGGCCTGTCTTTCTTTGCGTTTTTTCGGAATTCCGATAGTCGGATGGCTAACAGACGTCATTTCTGGATAATTAAACAGAGAACCGAAATATTTAGAAGCAAAAATGTACCAATGACAGACAGTGCGTTCATTAAATAAAGCACAAAACCAACAGCAAGTTAAGTCATGGTCAGGGCCTAGGCAAGGAATACAGTTTGTCTCTTTTGGCTTTTCCCGGTTAGGGGTCGCCGCAGCGGAACTCTGGTCCGCTAATGATTGGCAGTTGATTTTTACGTACAGGCTTGCCAGGCCTGACGCACAACCTTCAGCGAAGGTACGTCCATTCACGCATGTCTCCACGCAGAAGATGCTCTAGCTGACAATCGACCCGGACAGCATCTTACTGTGAGGCGGCAATGCTACCGCAGCACCACCACCGTGGGATACAAATGAAAATCTTTGAGGTATTTGCTTTCCACAAGTAATGCAATTATTAACTTTTACTAACATCGGTAAGGAGCAAGAAAAAAAGTTTCCCCAACAGGGTACTTAGCTTTAAGTTGAAGACTTTGGTTCTGAAACTCGAAAACGAAAATTTCAGGAGTCGGCCAACCAGCACTTGAACTGCTTCTGCTTCGGGCACCGCACGGCAAGAAAGACTGATGTAATGGTGTCAGCTGCATGTTTTATACCCCTGACAACCTGACATCATGGAAAAAGGGACAGCAACAGACGCAGGACCCAAGACTTTGTTAATCAAGCCGACTGAGGACAACTTGCCAGCAGATTACCCAAATGTAATAACTGCAACTGTGAAACACGAAGAACATTAAACTGCGGACTAATCAATCATGACTAGTGGCAAAAATTTTATACAAAAAAAAAAAACACTTTTTCACTTTGCATGCAAAATTTTGTATGGCAGCACATTATATTTTCCATACACACTTTTTGCCAGTCTGCCTTCTTGAGGAATAACAGGACCAAGACCAAATTTTGAAGCATTACGGGAAAGAGTGACTGGTTTATTACCATCATAGTATCTTAATGTGGGTGGGGTGGCAATTTTCTGCTTAAGGTCTTCAAATGCTCTCTGGTGCTGTTCCAACCAAGACCATGTAACATTTTTGCATGTCAGCTCTATCAAAGGTGCTGTCAACTCATTAAGTCTGGTATAAACTTGCCTAAACAGTTGACTATACCAAGAAAACGTTGTAGAGCTTGATTATCTGGTACTAGTATCTCAAGAATGGCTGCTTGCTTGGACGGGTCTGGTCGCAAGCCAGTGCTAGAAAATAAATGACGTACATGTGTAACTTCTGGTAGTCTGAGTTTGCACTTCAGAGGATTGAGCTATATGCTCTGTCTAGAACTTTGAAGCTCTGCTTCACCACTGCTTCCATCCAGCCAATAAATCATCTACTATTATGGCACAAGGATAACCCAAAAAATGTGCTCCATTGCACGCTGAAAGACTTCACTTGCAGAATTTATTCCAAATGGCATCCTGAGGAATCTATATCTTCCAAATGGGGATCTGAAAGTAGTCAGCAGTGAAGATTTGCGATCAAGCATCACTTGACAAAATGAACTTTTTGCATCCAAGACAGAAAAAACAGGAGCACTCTATTAGGGTTGCAACTTCCTTGACTGTATGCATAGAACAATGCGGGGTCTTTAATGCCTTATTCAAATCTCTTAAGTCAATGCATATTCTGATTTCATCTGAGCCTTTTTTGTGGGCTGCTACCACAGACACCCATTCAGTTGGTTCTGTAAACTAAAGAATAACACCTTGCTGCACCATTTCATCCAACTGAGCTTTAACTTTATCCTGCATAACTATCGGAACTTTTCTTGCCGCCCCGACCAACAGACTGATCTCTGGGTCTAACTTTAGAGAATACACAACTGGAAGTTTGTGAAGCTTGTCATTGAAAACATCAGCATACTCCAAAAAATAGCTTCAGTAAAACTGGAACATGTGCTTATATGATTAACTTGCTTGGTAAATGAAAGCAAATTAATTCTTAATCTGTCTCCGAGACCCAATAATGGCTGCCCAGGTCTTCTAACTACATAGAGTAGTAAAGCTGCAGCAGTTCCTAGCCAAATAACATGAAAGCACTACTGAGCCTTCAGTCAACTTCTTCACCTCCATAAGCAACAAGTTTCGCACAACTGGCCACTAAGTTACTCACCAGCTCTCACCTTAGCAAATATGTCTGCTGACATAACATTCACTTTGAATCATTGTCTACTTGATCAGAACAGTACAAAACTCTTCCTTTCTGAACTCTCAAACACCCCTTCAGCTACTGAACCCTGGAGAGAATCTCCTAACTCATTCAAGAGATCTCTCTATAATCTAGTAAAGTGGGTCAAGTAATTCAGCGATCTAAGAGCAAAGGTCACTGAAGAAAAAATATGCTTTCCCTATCTGTCCATCGTGCAGGAATCCTTGTTCGGTGAATGGACAGTAGATGTAGTCTCTGATAGTGCCTTCTTGGTGGCTGCCACCACCACCATAGCATCTACTGGGACTCCCTTAGTTAAAAAGCTTTTGTCTAAGGAGGAGGTGATGAACTTATTTGGCCTCCGAGGAATAGGTTCCATTGAATCTGGAGACCCCACGCCTTTCGAGAAACAAAGTCCAGAAGTTTGTTGAAAGGTGGAGACACCCAAGTGGAGGAAGGGTGAGATCCAAAGGCCTTCAGGTACACGGGCTCCTCTGCTGAAGGGTTGGTGGACTTCCAGCAGCCTCTCTGTATAAGTATTTCTAAAATGTCTCCAAAGGAGACATCAGTAGGTGACTGTGGGGACCCTTTGGCTTCATCAAGGTCCATATCCGAAGTGAGACTCCTCTGGGGAGTCTAAATGCTTCCTCTTACATAGCCTCTTCAGAGGGACCTCTTCAGACGGGTACTCTGGAGAAATTTCAGAAGAGTGGAGGGCATCCTGAGGCCCAAGACTTCTGCATACCTGTGGATGCAAAGGTATAGAGGTAGACACCGGTGTCTTTGGGGGAAGAATGTCCAGAGGCGACTATGGAACTGCCTTGAAGCTTCTGAAATCTGAATATCTATAATATCTCTCTTGTAGCCCCTGCTTAAAAATTCATCTTTTAGAGAAGCTAGAGCAATATTCAAATCAGCATAATTATTATGAAGGTGCATCATATGAAAAACCTGCCCTTTAAGGACGTTAAAGTGTACGTATAAATACTCATCTACTAAGATGGATGTTTTAGACAGACAAATAGAAATATGCTAGATTCAGTTAACAGTGTGTACAGGAAGAGTGTGAGAAAGAATAGTATCTTGCACAACAGTATGCACCCTAATCATACTACACGGAACGTCCTTAAAAGGACAGGTTTTTCGTATAATGCGCCTTCATAATAATGATGCTGATTTGAATATTGCTCTAGCTTCTCTGAAAGATGAATTTTTAAGCAGGGGCTACAAGAGTGATATTATAGATATTCAGATTTCAGACGCTTGGAAGGACAGGATGGGCAGATGTAGACCATTTTTTGGTACAAATTCAAATGTGGAGTCTATGCAGATTTCTAATGACAGATAGTTTGGATCTGTGAACAGTACTGACAGAACCAAACTGAGAATGCAGTTGATAGGGTTAAATCAAATTACCACTGTGACATTAACAACTATGTAGCACTACGTGAAATGGAATGGCAGTTTAGATTGAACGCCACTAAATTTCCTGGGAACAATGAGAGTATTTCCTTGAAACCTTTACTGAAATATAGGGCTAGTTTTATTTAAAAACTATTTAAAAACTATTTAAAAACTTTTAGGTTTGTAAGAAGTCACAGGGTAAATGTTTAGATTATATAGTACTTATGAATCATGAATTTTGTAAGTAAATAGTATTATACATTGTTATTATTTTTGTAAATATATGTAGTTTGCAATTCAAATTAAGTTTGATTTAAATGTAACATTGTCAAGGTATAGTGTTATTTTACATTGTTTGGTTTGTATTTTTTAGAATAGAAAAATGTTAGCAGTTCAATATTCTTACAGATTGTTTTTGAAGGCTGTTTTAATTAACACTAATTAATTGATTAATTGACAATTGAATGGTATTTAAGAGTAGCATGCTGGGTGTGTTTTTTATGACTCTGATGAAGCCAGTTTACCTGGTGAAAGCGCTCAGTCGGTGTGCTTTTTTTGTGGAATAAATTATTTATACTCCTATCTGCAATGAGTTCCTGGTTTGTGCCTCATTGTCTTTTCTATCTACACTGTGGTTGACGACAAATCTTTTATTCAAACTGAGAATGCCACTGACTTTTGCTAGCAATATCAGCATGGTATGCGATATCAGTACAAACTGGGACATTTTATTAATAATACCAGAGTTACGTGGAGTTATTAATAAACCAGAGTTCACATTTAGGAATAATAGAGCTCTAAAGAAGCAACTGTGCTATAGACCCCTGAATCCAACTACTCATGTGCGGTCAGAGAGAGTTGGTACATTTGCTTGTAGGAGGTGTAAAGCCTGTACTTATTTTTATTCAGGAGGTAATTTTTCTCATCCACATCTTGGTTTTGATCACCACTGACTTTTATGATGATCGTCACACTAAGAATTTGGTTTACTTTAGTTTTTGTACAACATGCTATGCATATATGGGCAAAACAGACTTCTGAAAGATAAATTATTAGAACATCGAGACATTAGGAACTCAAAAGAGTCTAATGCCTGAGCTATGCATGTTATGAAGGAATGATGTGATCATAAGTAAGTTTTTAGCCACAGAACTTTTATATGCCAATGTTAGAAGAGATCTTAGAAACAGAACGGAATCTGCGGAGCAGAAATGGATTTTAAAATTACAATCAGTAAGTATCCTGGCTTGAACAATAGAGCGTCACTGAAACCATTCTTAAGAGATAGATCTTTGAAGAATTAATGAGTTTTAACTAGCCCAGTTTAGTTATGTTGTAGGTGGTACCCTGACAACTGGGCCTCCTGTTTATTTTTATTTTCATGACAATTAAGTCTCCTTGTGTTTTTATGTTTTAATCATATATTTTATATCATAAGTATTTTACAGTGTTGTTGTATACATATATTAGTCATTTAGTAGGAATGGCTAAAATATTAAATAGCTTAGGTAGTTTTACTAACTTTTATTATCTATGTATGAATTAACCCTAATTATTGCATCATTTCTAAGTGTGAATTTCATTGGCCGTATCACATTTAAATATTGAGCAACAGTTGTAATGTAATATTATTGTCTGATGAAGTGGACCTTTAAAGCAAAAGCACACACACATACAACCCACCGCACCAAGCACCACACGTGGTACACATAGATTGTGTTGAGTCACTAAAGCCCAAGCTACCACAGCTAGTCCACAAACAGGGGTAGGGATCTGGTTCCCCATTTATGTACCACATCACTATGGTGGTGTCTGCGATTTCTGGTATAAAGATTGTAATCCATATTTGATTTAGACGAGACAACATTTGTGCGTTTCAGTCTGTCCTATTTGTTCCACAGACCCTGAACTTTAACCCCCCTTAGAGACAGCTGAGCGTGCAAAGTTCGAGTCACCTGTGATTACAGACTAAGAAAGAGCTGGAAGGGAAAAGGTGAGACCTGGGTTAAGAGATAACCAATTTACCCACCACAATAATTCCTTTATTACACATCCCAGCACTGGAGTGTGAAATGATTGGGGGTGCCGATATTGGGCCCAAACTTACCAGAGCCACTGAAGTTTCCTTGTATGAACTCTGGCCAAAGGAATCAAACTACAGAGGCCATGAAACCCAAAATCCAGAGATATTCCATGGCAGATGTGAAGAGTGTAACAGAATGGTAGGAGAAAATCAGAAACTGTTCCTTGTAAAACTCTACTTTGTCCTAAAAATGCACAGCTATCATGAGTGGTGCGTCCAAAGGACATCACAGGAACACAAACTATGAGATGGAATAATACAAGCCATCCCCTATGTTCACCTGAAACCTCAGACTGATAAAGATTTCTCATCCAACACATACTCTCAACAAATTGTAAAAGAATTTGTAAAAATAAGGTAGTCATCTAAACATGGTAAAATGCGAATATCCTAATGCCTACAACAGGCCACTACTGGTGCCAGACACTTTATAAACATTTTTAGAGTTGTACAAACCAAAGGATAAGGCAAATAACTGAAAATGCAAACCACACAGAAAATCTTAAAGAATGCGGTAAGCATCAATCAAATCCAATATTACAAAAAGAGAGACAACAGACTGTATACATTTTGAATTTTGGGACTTTGATATGAATATTTTGAAAAGAAAGACCTATGACACGTCTACAAGTTCCTTCTTTCTTTGGAACCAAAAAGATTCTCAAATTAAATCCTTTCCCTGTTTGAGCAGGAAGGGTGTCCATGACCCATTAAGACATTTGCTCCACTACAGGAGGCCAAAGTGAGGTCCGAATGGATGATGTGAAGAAATCTCCTGCGGAATACGAAACTCTTACTGGCAGCTATTACCTTTTTGAATGATTCTCAAGCCACAAATGTCAGAAGGTATCCAATACCACAGGGGGAGGTGAAGACCTAAGACATTGGGATAGTTTTACTGAATTTCCAGGGTATGGAAGGGAAAACATGAAAAGGCACACAGTCAGTATGCTACTTTAGACCGTCCTTGGTTTTGGCAGGATCCTCCTCCCTTTTATGTTTTATCCTCCCTGTCACTGTTTTCTGTAATTGTGTTTGCTTGTGTCTTTGCTGACACCGTTTATTCGATTTCCAATACAAAAGGACCTCAAACTGGAAAGAAACCTTCTCTTATACTTTTGCATGGAGGGTTGAAAAATCTGTCTCTCCCCTAAATTAACTTTCCTTTCATCAAATCTTTTAAGTACCTCAGTAAATCATGGGTCATATAACTCTTTATGCAGCAGAGCATTCAAAGTTTCAGGTTTGATGGCCTCTGGTAAATTCTGGAAGTGTAGCCAGGCCATCATGGATCATGAAGCAACTTTTCTAGCCACAGTAGCATTATAGGTTCATACCTTCATGTATTACGCCAATGACCACTACAGTCATTTTAAGCCTGGTCATGCATCCCATATCTTTGACAAGTTCTCATACCCTTGTTAAAGAAACTAGAGACTTGAGAGATTTACCATTTACAGGCTGCCTGTGTCCATTACAGACATAGGTGTCAAACCAGGGATAAATTTTCGGTTCCCCATCCAAATGTTCAAGTTACACTTGAATCAGGTAAGGGAGGAACGCTGCTTCACATGGATAGAGAGCCGGTTCCAGACAAGTGGAGTCTCTGGGATACATACCTGCCTGTCCAACAGGTCATATTTATATCACAGGCAGGGTTCAAGTCTTTAGAATGGTAATTTTGGTGCCGTTTCTTTTGCAGATATGCAGGAGGTCCATTAGGGTGAAGTCTGACAATGCTTCGTATGCTAGGCATAGATCTTCCTACCAAAGCCTCTAGGAGACCGAATACAAGGACAGGGCTTTGAGGTTGTCTGCAAAGGATATGGTATTTACATCCTTAATTATTTTAATGAGGAGACCTCTGTGCTATTCCAACTGCTGAATGTGTCTAGTTAGGTACATACCAAAGGGGGCACTGCACTTAAGGAGGAGTCTGACCAATGTTGAATACAATGGAACAATGACTTCAGCGAACTTAAATGCCATACCTTTGTTTGCAAGTTGCACAATATAGAATTATTTCCTCACTACTGTAGACATGTGATGGCCAAAGGCTACATTACTTGCCCGTGTCCCCAAATACCTGGCTACTGGGTTGGGTATGTTGTCAAATATAAGTTACCAGAGGTGGATGACTTCCTGAAGGATATTACGCATTTCTTGGCATTTAGTTTTCGTCCATGGCTCTGACACAAGTTGTTTGTAGTAACAAGAGCATTTTAAGGAGTTTTGTTTACCAGACACACAGAAGATAAAGAATTTAGAGATGTCACTCTGAAGAAGGGAAATCGGCAATTAGAAGCCAGCAGAAACTTGGGCATGTAAGCCTGTAAGACTTGATGATTCAATATTCTGAAGTGGAAGGAGAACAAACTTTCTTTGCCAAATCTATCATATGCTTTCCAATCCTTATCAGTAGGAATAGCATTAGCTGTCAAGTATGTCTGTCTGGCAGAGGACTGTTTTGACAAAAAACACTGCAGGGTCTGGATCTTTGATTTTAAATGAGAAATGTGCATTTGCCTGAAGAACCTTATACAATTTATCAGAATTTTTGAGTGCAGGAGGTAGACTGTCAGGCAAACTGCTGGCTACCAAGAAAGCAACTTTTAGTGCTGGCAAGACAGGAAGAATAGTTGCAGACTGAGGAAAATAAGTCAGAATGCCTTTGCTGAGATTCTGAAATGTCTATCCACTCCACTCCCACTGAAACAGCTCTTTCATTCTGGCTATAGTACCGGAAAATAACTCCTCTTATTTGGGGGGGAGGGGTGTACAAAGAACTTCAGAATCCGATTACTCTCGCACAGCATAAGCGCTGCTTGAAAAACACAAACTCCTATCCCTCAGAATGTGATGGACAACTATTCTCCCACCTATTTGATGCCTTGTATCCTACTGGTGTCTAGATTCCCCCTTCTTTCCTACGTTGTTCCAGAGGGGCTGGGTTTCTAGAAAGTTGGACTCATGGGCCTGTTTATTCTTTAAAAAGACCGTTTCCAGAGCATCTTTAAAGAGACTGTACAGCCTGGTTTTATCTTGGAGAAAAAGAATTTATGTACCTACCATAACGTTCCATGTTAGTTGTCCTTCATCTCGCCTTCCTTCCTGCTGGATGGGTTCGGAGCCAATCCTCGGCTCAGACTCTGCCACTTACTATAGCTGAAGAGCTCTTTACAGGCTCGAAGCTACCCCTCATCCCAGAATGCCCAGTGTCAGCTACCCAGATCTCATTTGAGATAGTTCTCACTAGGCATAATTATAGAAGATAATCCATTAGTTCTCACTAGGCATAATTATAGAAGATAATCCATTAATCAATCTGGATATACAGTTAATTGTCATGGTTTACTTGGGAAGCAACTAATAAAACAAATTAGCCAGTTGAGAAGCTCCTCTCAATCCTCAAGGAAGGGGGAAGGACAGAGGGATGCAAGAAGGAAGGCGAGATGGACAACTAACATGGAACGTTAGGTACATAACTTCTTTATGTTAAGTTGTCCAATCTCGCTTTCGTTCTTGCTGGATGGGACAGCGTCCCTAGCACCTCAATCCTGGGTGGCTCATTGGAACAGACTTCAGAACCGTGGAACCAAAGGAGTCCTGCCCCAGGAGATCACATCTACTTTGTAATGAGAAATGAATGTATGACGATCTGCCCAAGTAGCTGCTGCACAAATTGAATCTATAGGCAATCTAGATTGAAATGCTAACAAAGTAGCTACTGACCTGGTTGAATGACCTTTGGGTTTTGCTGAAAGATCTTTTTGTCACAAATGGTAGGGATGGGCTGTGGTGTCTAAAAACCATTTTGACAATGTTACTTTAGAAACTGGAAGGCCTTGTTTGTTATTAGCAAATGAAAGGAGCAACTGATCTGATTTTCTCCTCTCTAGTTCTATGGAGATAGAAACACAGTTGTCTGTGCACATCCAATTGATGTAATCTGTATTCTGCCTTGTTGGAATGATTAGGGAAAAAGACAGGAAGTTCAATGGATTGATTCAAATTGTGTTCTGAACAAACTTTAGATAGAAAAGATGGGTTGGTTCTCAGAGAAACTCTATCTTTGTGAAAAACTGGGTATGGAGGGTGAACACACTGTGCATGAAGTTCTGAAACACATATGGCAGAAGTAATAGCAACTAGGAAGAGTTTTCCAAGAGAGAAATTTCAAGGAACATGATGCTGCTGGTTCAAAGGGTGGCAGCATCAAGGAGGCCAGAACCAAATTGAGACCCCAAGGTGGAAGGGGCTCTCTCACTGGGGGTCTAAGTAGAGATGTACCTCTCATGAAGGCCTTACAGAGTTTGTGAGACATTATGCTGGAGTTAGAAACTCAGACGTGAAAATTTGAAATGGCAGCTAGTTGTACTCTGATGATAGCAGCCGCTGCACCAGAAGGAAACAGTTTTGCTAAGAAATCCAAAATCTCGTGTACAGGAGCTGTAAAAGGATCTAAATTCCTGGGTTCTGCTCAGTAAGAGAATATTTTCCATTTGCTAGTATAGACTTTCCTTGTATCGGACTTACAGGAGGAAACAAAAATATCATGCACAGCTGGGGAAATATTGGGAAGCGTGGCTAGAAATGGAAGTGGATTAACCAAGCTGTGAGCTTGACAGATTGGAGGGATAGGTGTAGCCCTCATGTCTGATGGATCAAGAGGTCCAGTACTGGGCCCAGAATCCAAGGTTGGGCTAGAAGGTGTGTGCGTGTGTGTGTGTGTGTGTGGGAGGGGGTTAAGGAACAGAAACCAAATCTGTCGAGGCCAATAGGGGGCAATGAGGATCATTTTGCAACCCAAGGATTTTGTTTTCTGAATGACTTTTGGAATTAGTGGAAAGGTGGGAAATGTATAAAGGAGTCTCTGAGGCCAATCGTGGACTACAGCGCCCCTGGGTGTCTGACCTGGATGAGGAACAAGGGAGAAGTAGCTGCTGCATTTGTTGAGGGGAGTTAAGAGATCCCAGCAAGGCTGGCCCCATTTGCGGAAAATAAGATCCACAATTTCCTGTTTCAGAAACCACTCATGGAGGCATGATAGCCCTGCTGAGCCTGTCCACTACTACGCTGGATGTCCCAGGGATATGCATTGCTGTCAGAAAACGTTGGGAGGAAATTGCCCATTGCCACAGTCTGGGGGCCTCTCGGACAAGCGGCAAGACCTGGTTCCGCCCTGTTTGTTGATGTACCAAACCACTGACATATTGTCAGTCTGTATTGCAATAGTCCTGGCAGGGAGACAGTCTTGAAGAGCTTGCAAAGCTAGAAGCACCACTCATCTCCAAGACATTGATGTGCAAGTGGTACTCGTGAGGTTGCCATGTGTCTTGGACTATCTTCCCTAGATAATACCCCACCCTATCAGAGAAGTGTCCATGGTCACTGTGGCAACCAGATGGGATTCCATGAAAGGTCTGCCCCGAGCAACTAGTGGGGAGACCATCCACCAGGAAAGGTGTCTTTTGCAAGATTCTGTAATTAGCATCATGTGAGACATGGGTAATTCCTGGAAGGACCAGTGTGTGAAAAGAAGCCACTGAAGGGTTCTCATGTGAAAGTGTGCTAAGGGAACTAGAAGAATGGCTGCTGCCATGGACCCTAGAGCTTGAAGAACATATTTTACTTGAATTATTTTGCTCCGCAGGAGAAGTGACACCTGTTTTCGAATAATGGAAATGCTTTCCTGAGGCAATTTTACAATAATTTTTCTTGTGTTTAGCTCTGCTCCTATGTATGTAATACATTGACAGGGCAACAAGTCAGATTTTTCAAAGTTTATTGGGATGCCTAGTTGAGCACAGGATGTGATGGTGTAATCTCGTGCCTCTAAGTTGTTGCCTGGTGGTGGTAGCAGTGAGGAACCAGTCGTCCAGATAAGGAAACACCTGGAATCTTACACGTCTCAGGTGAGCTGTAGCTACTGCCATGCATTTGGTGAACACCCTGGGGGCTGTGTTGAGACCAAAGGGCAGTGCTCTGAATTGGTAATGACTGGCCCCTAGCCGGAAGCGTAGAAATCTCCTGGACTGTCTGTCCATTTTTATATGAAAGTACATGTCCTGAAGATCTATGAAACACATCCAATTGTCCTGACCGAGAAAGGGGAGAATGGACTGCAGTGTTACCATCCAGAACTTTTCTTTTTGTACAGATTTGTTTAACCTGCCAAGATCCAGAATTAGTCTCCAGTCCCCTGTCTTTTTGGGCACTAAAGAATCTTGAGTAAGTTCCGGATCCTACTTGGTCTGTTGGACTTCCCGGATGGCTCTTTTTCTAGCAGTCTTGAAACTTCTGACACTGCCTGATCCCTTAGATTGGGTGGAACACCTGGGATGGATTGTTTTGAAATCAAAGGGGATTGATGAAAGGGAATCTTGTAACCTCCGGATACAATGGCTAGTACCCATTTGTCTTTTGTAATATTTTACCAGGTGATTGGGTGCAATGAAAACCTTCCCCCGACTGCCTCCAGAGTTGAGCAGTCGGGCAGCCCTTCAGGGATGTTGATAGGGATTGGAAGAGAACGTATCTAATGAAGGAGACCTAGCTCATTTGTGGATCCAAAGTAACAGTTGGAGCAGACGGAGGAGTAGTCTTGTCGGTGCCAGAGGGCACTGACACAATTGGTTTGTCAAGCTCACAAATTAGTTCCGAACATGGAGCAGACGGCTTGACTGGTTTAAAAGGTTTCACTGGCTGAGATGTTTTAGCCGGAGAATCCTGTTTTAACAATCCATGGAGGAGAAGCTTGTTTTTCCGCTCCTGTAGGATCCTTGGACTAAAGGCATGACAAACAGAACAAGAGTCCTGCAGGTGCAAAGCCCCTAAGCAGTAAACACAACTAGTGTGCCCATCTGTTAGAGACATCTTCTGACAGCATGAGTCACACTTTTTAAAACCTGAGGTTTCAACTTCCTTAGACATTTTACCAAAAAGACTGTACAAAAGTAAACTAAAAATTATATTAATAAAGACCTTAAAGGAGAACCTCTAACTTAAAAGGCTGTCCTTAATTTTTTTTTTGGGGGGGGGCACTAAGTTAAATGAGTTAAGGGAAAAACAGAACGCCTAGCGACTAAGGGGCGACTGCCAACAGCACAAAAAACACCACAAGGACGAGATAAGGGGTTTACAATAAAATAAACTTACAAACTACTATAAGAGAGAAAATATATATCAAATTTTTAAGCAAATTATTTGAATTTAGTAGAGAAAAAAGTTATACTAAGCCTGAGCCAGTATGAACACAACCTCGCAGCTAAAGTGGCAAACGAGATCTGGGTAGCGGACTCTGGGCATTCTGGGATAAAGTGTAGCCTCGAGCCAGTAAAGAGCTCTCGAGCTATAGTAAGTGGCAGAGTCAGAGCAGAGGATTGGCTCCGAACCCATCCAGCAAGAACGAAGGCAAGATTGGACAACTTAACATTGGATATTTAGCCAGCTCCCATAGTTCATATTATACTGGCTGTTCTGGGTGCTATCGGTGGACAGTTTAAGCTCAAATAAGAGTATCCTTGGAGTCTTGATAAAGACTGTTCAGATGAACAGACAAATTCCGGCCTAAATGTTTTGCCTGGGGTCCTATTTTCTGTTGAATAAATTCAGACTATAAAATGTCCATCTAAGCAGCACTCATTTGCCATTAAAACTTTGAAAAGAAGACTGAGAACGGTGTTTTTCTTTAATCAACAGAAAATAGGACCCCAGACAACAAACTTAGGCTAAAGATCTATTCTCCCAGTTATAATCATTTACTAGCTAAACATGTTTTGGAGATGGGGATCAACATTGTTTTAAATTTAAGGCTGTGGAAGTTGTTGCCTTGGGAGAATGACTAGCTGACATTAGTAATATCACAGAAGGTAGGGAGTTGTACTGGATATTACATCTGCAGGCCGATACATATTTTGGTCTAAATTATAAGGTCTCTAAGACTAAGGTAAAGCAAAAGAGACCATTCTGTTTTAAATGACTATTTATTCTCACTGGTTGGCTGAGCTTATTTTAAATGCTTAAGTTGTTTATGGTCTGAAGAAGCAGCGTTTCTGCAAAAGAGCTTGCCATTTTTTATATGTTCCATTTTATTAAACGTTTTCTGCCTGTACAGCTTTGCTCTTTCATTTTATTGCATTTTTTGGGCATTTGGCTGGAGTGCTACATTAGTTTCTTTTCCGTTATATTTCACGTTTTACTTGTGGAGCACTAAGGCAGAAGGAAGAGATACGGAGTTGTGATACAATCCTATTGGTCCTGGAAACTATGGTTGTCAATTACAACGGATTATTAGTTCTGAATCCAACCCTTTGCTGATGCTGGACCTTAATGAGAAAGACTCTACCATAGATATTGGAGGTGCTGATCTCACTACATTTTACGATATTACGCAGCTGGAAAATGCTCAGAGTTTAAATGTTTGAAGTGGCAACACTTTCATATGGAAGCTTGCCTTCAACATGCAGTCATGCCTAGGGGCTTGCATGTATTACAGATGTCCACTTTTGGCACTAAATATCCAGACCTGCATAAAGATTGGCAGAAACTAAATCTGGATACTAGTTTTGTGTATGTAAGATTACTGATGGACTTTCTAAACCGTTGGAATCATCTTCGAGTGACTGACAGAACGTATACATAAGCTTCAAAAAAATTTCCCAATGACTTTGCCTGAGTCTGCTTTAGAAGAGATTTTTGGGACCATCTCAGCTTATGAACTGAGACTAAAGAAACAGAAGAAATTGCAGAGAGATATTATGGACTTTAATCAGGGATGAGTGTTTTCAGGGTCTAAGGGACACGCCCCTCCTCTGGCACAAGACACACAGCGCTGATTCAGAAACTACGTCAGTGACTAGTTTACAAGAAGCACCAGTGATGAGAGGGAAACCACGTCCTACAGCCTCCAGTGCTGATATTGTTTTGAATACTACTAATATGGAAGTGCAACCTAAATGTTCTGCCAAAACTGGACAGAAGCAAGTTTTTCCAAGTCTTCCCTTACCAATCCGGAATGTGGATATCCCGGAGAGGGGCCGCTCCCACAGCAGAGTGCGCAACAGGAGAGGCAATCACCTAGACGATCTACACACACTGAAGAAAGTATGGGCAAAAACGAATGAATCCCTGATTATCAACATTTTGAGGAGGGTTATTACTCCCCATGAAGAGTTTGTTCTTCGGAGAGAACTATCTTTTATTCCCACTGGTATGTCAATGCTAGGTGAAGTCTCTTTAGACAGACTGTTTGCTAGAAATGTTACAATTCATACGCTGTATCCCAATCATCAAGCGAGTATTTTTTTAAAAAAAAACAGTACTTTTTGCTCTGCTCTAAATCCAACTTTGGAGGTATTTTGTAATTTATGTGAGCATGACTGACTTATTTAACAATGAGTATAGCACACTGAAGAAATGTTTCCATAATTTAACAATGGCAGAACGTGCAAGCTTTACAGGTTCTTCAGACTGATACTTCTATTAGTTGTTAAGCTGGCAGATAAAGCGGGAGCCTTGGTAATACGGATGCTGAGTTTTACAAGGATAGTGTTTTAAACATGTTGCATGATGTCAATGTTCATGAGGTCGTTTCTATGCAGGATATTGAGAATATGTGGAGGAGTATATTTTATGTAATGCAATTGTTTATCTAACAGTGTTACAAGTTCTGAACAGTACAACTTTTTTATGGTGGATATACCTTTGATTACGTAATGCTTCGAAAGTAGGTAAGTCCACAAGGATATAGTTCACCCCCCATTCAGAACTAGTGTCTGGCTGTGGCTGGATAATGGAAACCCTTATCCATTTTTGTAGAGACATTGGAGAGTCGTTTTGGATAAAATAGATACCACCTTGCTTGACACAGAACAATTCTTGACACAGTTATACAAGTGTATAGGTGATGTACCTGTGGAGGAAAATGTTCTTTTTGCTACTATGGATGTTTGTTTCATTGTTTACTGTTATCCATAATACCACAGGGATATAATACATGTTAAAACTTTTTGCAGACTCAGGGTGATTACGATTTATGATTGGTAGATTTGTTTTGTCTACTTATCGAGACCATTCTGGAAAATGTTCTCTTTCCTAGGTAGGTATTTTCGCCAGAAATCAGGCGTGACAATGGGGACACCTTCTAATAGCTACGCTAACTGTGTGATGGCAAAATGGGAGTCTAGGTTTGTATTTCGTAATAACAGGTTAACACCTCACATTAAGTTTTATCAGACTTGTGGAGGATGTCTGTTTTATGGCTAGGCAATTCTGAAGAGTTTGAACAGTTTACTGCTTATTTGCATCAGACTAGTGCTTTTTTTTTTTTTAAGGTTTGAGGCTAAGGTCTCGGAGTCTAGGATTACATTTTTGGATGTTAAGACTAGAAAGGGACTCGCTTTATAAAACTGTCACCAGTAGGTTTAGAAAACCATGTCACAGAAACCATTTACTGCATCGACAGAGCCTACATCCACCTAGAATCTACAGGAATATAGTGCAAGGACAGGCTTTAAGGTTATCTAGATTGCATAATAGAGGTGAGATGTTTAGAACGGAGACTGACACTATGAAAAAAACAGTTACTGGAAAGGGGATACATCAACCATGAGTTGGCTATGGATTTATCAGATATTAATACTCAGATTACAACGAGGTAAACCCTATTATTCTGAGCAAGCTACTGCAACAAATGGAGATAATGATATACTCTGATTTTTGCATGACAGGGGTATCAGTTTCTTTGATGTATTATGGTAATATTGGCTCTATCTGTGGAATCACTGAAAAGAACTCATGTTCCTACGACTGATCATTCCTTAAATGGGATGTTAGGGAACAAACCATCTTTCGGATTTAAGAACAGGAAATCTCTCAAATGTATTTTATGTTATAACAAAGGACAACTGCCACGGACTCTGAACTTTGGCACTTTTCTGAGTGGTGCATGTAATTTTTGCCATCTTTTTGACAGTTAATAGCATGTTCATACATCCTGCTACTAAAAGGTAACATTTTAAGTCTTTGGCTAGTTGCCTCACCCAGTACCTTGTTTACTTAGCCCAATGTCAAGCTTGTGGTAAGTCCCATGTGGGAAAGACAGATCAGTGTTTTAAGGATAGGATTAGATAACGTGTTCGGGACATTACACAAGTAATCACCCTAAAAATTCACTAGCTAAACATGTTTTGAAGATGGGGGAATCAACATTGTTTTAAATTTAAGGCTGTGGAGGCTGTTGCCTTGGGAGAATGACTAGTTGACATTAGCAATATCACAGAAGGTAGGGAGTTGTACTGGATATTACAACCTGCAGGCGGATACATATTTTGGTCTAAATGGTAAGGTCTCTAAGACTCGAGTTAAAGCAAAGGAGACCATTATGTTTTAAATGGCTGTATTGTTCTCATTGGTTGGCTGATCTCATTTTAAATGCTTGTTTAAGTCATTTTATGGTCTGAAGAAGCAGTGTTTCTGTAAAATGCTTACTGGGTTTTTTTATATGTTCTGTTTTACTTTACTAAAATTATCCACCTGTACAGTTTTGCGCTTTTCTTTTACTGCATTTTTGGGCGTTTGGCTGGAGTGCTACATTAGTTTCTTTTCTGTTAGAATATAGACTATTGCTGGATGAAAATAATTAAAAACAAAGGATAGAGTATTTTTGAAGTATAATGCTGCTTCATGGTGCACAATGTATTTTGTTTTGCAAATTACAAACTAAAGAGCTTTTATTCTTGACTTAAAAGTTGCCGTGCCTTTACTGAAGAACTCAACAGCAAAACAAAGTGGATGTATTAGTGAAAGTATTTCATTAAACCAAAGAAAGATGTATTTGGCTGAAAGACTCACCCCCCTGACCATAAACACTGGCATGCTTCTTGCATGGTGCAAAAACAGGGTGCTTCACATCTTGACGGACTGCCACACACTTCTCAGGCCTGTGTGATACCCTCATCTATGGTACTTGTCAAAAAGTCTTCCAGACAAAAGATTTTTTAACACATTAACGGCAGCAGTCTGAAATGCATCTTGCTGATCAGTGTTTGTAAGGACATGGTCATCATCTTCTACTGACGGATGAAGATTAAGTAGAAACACGTGTCTTCTACTGCAATCTCCTTAAAAGACCAGTAAACCAACACTTCCACAAATCCTATACCTCACCCGCCCAACCTCACTTTGGATTTCCTCATGGGTGCATGCTCACCATTTCAAGCAATTATCAGGTGGAAAAAAGGTGGGTTTATAATCTGTAAAATTTTCACCTGTTCATAAAATACATGTACTACTGGGTTACCCATTTATCAACATATGCTTACCACAGTAAATGCCCAGTCCTGAAATAAACAAGAATACTTGTTTTCTAATTGCTTACATAAGACTTTTCAAAATTACTTGTTTTAACACGAAAAAAAAAGCATTCAACTGCTGTTACATTAGATTACAGAAAAATGCTACCGAATATGCTTTGGTCAGACATCACTTGACTCACAGACATGCCAATTATGTTTTAGTCGGACATCACTGACTCGATAACTCCCGCATTAGTCAAAATTGCTGAAAATAAGCAAAAGGATTAACAAGTGCAGAAAACATTTCCAATAAAAAATATTTTCCCTTTCTGCCGAAATAAAATCCTAGCTACTTCAGAATGCTGTCCTACAATGTAAGTGACCAAGTGGGGGGGAAGAATGCTAAAAGGCAGGCCGCAGAGAGTCACTAGAGTAATGAAGCAGACACTTCAAAAAATACATACATATCGGAAGACTGGTTAGGACACCACAAACAAGTAGAGGTCCAACTTGTTAAATCCAGATAATGCACACGTACATTAACCTATCATAAGGCAAGCCAAATGCAATCAAAAAGAATAAGAAGTTATGTACTTACCATAACGTTCCATGTTAGTGGTCTTCTCGCCTTCTTTCTTGCTGGATGGGTTCGGAGCCGAGGATCCAATACTAAAGCTCGAGAGCTAATTCCACCGGCTCGAGGCTCCCCCATATCCCACAATGCTAGGCGGTAACTCCTCAGATCTCGTTTGAAAGCTAGGCCAAGCAAGAAAACTCCATAACATGGAGAAGGGTAACCCACCTCTACAGGGCTGACTATGAGGTGTCTTAAATCTAACAGAGGAAAAATATAGAGGTGGTAAAGCGTGGGAGAAAAGGATTGAACGGTCACAAGACAATCTCCTCTAGGTCTGTCCAGGCTATGGGGAAGGAGGGTGGGACGCAAGAAAAAAGGCGAGAAGACAACTAACATGGAACGTTATGGTAGGTACATAACTTCTTAATGTTAAGTTGTCTATCTCGCCTTCATTCTTGCTGGATGGGACCGCGTCCCTAGCACCTTGTCCCGGGTGGCCTAATGGAACAGACTCTTGAGAACAGTGGAACCAAAGTTGGCACGGTCTCTGGAGGCTATGTCCAACTTGTAATGAGAAATGAAGGTATGAGGGGAAGCCCAGGTGGCTGCTGAGCAAATAGAATCAATAGGAAGCCTATCCTGAAAGGCTATGGATGTGGCTAAAATCTCATAAACAAAAGTGATCGTAGAAGTAAGCCATCTAGAAAGTGACACTTTAGTGACTGGAAGGCCCATCTTGCCTTCCGCATATGAAACAAACAGTTGGTCTGATTTTCTAAACTGTTTAGTCCTGTCTAAATACTACCTAAGTTGGCGATGAACATCTAAACAGTGCAGTTTCTATTCTGACCTGTTGCCATAGTTGGGGAAAAAAACTGGGAGATCAATAGTTTGATTCAGATTTGCTTGAGAGGACACTTTGGGCAAAAAGGATGGATTGGTACGCAAGGATACTCTTCTTTGTGAAAAAGTAAATACGGGGGACGACAGCATAGAGCATGGAGTTCCGATACCCTTCTAGCGGAAGTGATGGCCATTAGAAAAAGCGTTTTCCAAGACAACAACTTCATAGAACATGAAGCCGCAGGTTCAAAGGGGGGTAGAATCAATGATGCTAGAACCAAGTTCAGATCCCATGGAGGAGGTGGATCCTTGATAGGGGGCTTAAGAAGAAAGACTCCTTTCAAAAAGGCTTTACAGAGTTTGAGAGACATAATAGTAGACTCGGACACCCCCACATGAAAATTAGATATAGCCGCCAATTGAACCCTGATAGTAGAAGGAGAACAGCCTGCTTGGAAAAGCTCAGCTAGGAAATCCAGAATGGTCTGAATAGGAGCAGTAAAGGGGTCTATTTCCCTGGACACTGCCCATAAAGAGAAACGTTTCCATTTGCTGCTATAAATCTTCTGGGTAGAAGACTTATGAGAAGCGATCAAAATATCTCTGTATGAGATATTAAGGGGAGCCTGGCTAAGGTTGGAATTGGAGGAACCACGCTGTGAGGTTCAGAGAAGAAAGGGATTGGTGCAGCTGACCCGATTGATGGGTCAAAAGATCTGGAACTGGGTCCAGATGCCATGGTTGCACTAAAAGGTAATGGTGAAGAAAGGGAAACCACACTTGTCAAGGTCAATAAGGGGCAATGAGGATCATTAAGGCCTTCAGAGCGATGGCTTTCCGAATCAGCTGAGGTATCAGTGGGAAGGGGGGAAAAGCATACAGGAGTCCCGGAGGCCAATCGTGAGCTAGAGCGTCTCTGATGGGATGGCCTGGTAGGGGAAAGAGGGTGAAGAAATCGGGATACTTGCTGTTTTGGGGAGTGGCAAAAAGATCGCAGCAAGATTGGCCCCAAGTTCAAAAAACTTCTTCCAACACTGATTTTTTCAGAGACCACTCGTGAGGCATGAGAATTGCTCTGCTCAATCTGTCTGCCATCACATTGGACTTGCCGGGAATGTGCGTTGCTATCAGGGAGCGCTGAAAAGAGATCGCCCATTGCCACAGTCTGAGTGCTTCTCGACATAAAGGATTTGGTCCCGCCTTGCTTGTTGATGTACCACACTACGGACATATTGTCCATAGTTCCCTTGGGAAGAGAGTCCTGAAGGGCTTGCAACGCTAAAAGCACTGCTCTCATCTCTAGAACATTTATGTGCAAGTGGCACTCTATCGGCTGCCACGTGCCCTGGACTGTCCTGCCCTGGTAATGCCCCCCCACCCGATCAGGGAGGCGTCCGTTGTCAGAGTTGCAGCCGGGGGCGGAGGAATGAAGGGTCTCCCTAGAAGTTGGGGCGATGTGACCCACCAGGAAAGATGATTCCTGCATGACTGAGATATGCTGATAGTGTGGGACATTGGCAGAAGTTGAAAAGACCACTGAGTGAATATCCGCTACTCTTTGTTCCGTGAGTCTGGCTGACAGACTGACTGTCTAATCTTGAGCCTATAAAGGTAATAGACTGACAAGGCGACAAGACAGACTTTTCGTAATTTACTGAGATGCCTAGAGTCTGACAGGTTCGTAAAGTGTAGTCTCTGGCCAAGAGAAGTAGATGCCTGGTGGTGGCAGTCAGGAGCCAGTCGTCTAAGTATGGAAACACCTGGAATCCATGGCCCCTCAAATGAGCGGCGACCACTGCCATGCATTTGGTGAACACTCGGGGGGCTGTAGCGAAACCAAAGGGCAGGGCTCTGAACTGAAAATGACTGGCCCCTAGCCTGAAGCGGAGAAATCTCCTGGATTGTCTGTTCATCTTGGTGTGATAGTACGCATCCTGGAGATCTATGTAGCACATCCAGTTGTCCTGACCCAGAAAGGGCAGGATGGACTGCAGCGTGACCATCCGAAATTTTGTTTTCTTGACAAACTTGTTCAAGTTGCTGAGATCCAAAATGGGTCTCCAGTCCCCTGTCTTCTTTGGAACCAAAAAGAATTTAGAGTAGATTCCGGATCCTTGTTGGTCTGCTGGAACTGGTTGAATGGCTCTTTTTGCTAGCAGCTTTGAAATTTCTAGTGCTGCTTGCTCCCTTTGACTGGGTGGAACGTCTGGAAGGGATTTTCCGGATTGTTTTGGGATGTGAATGAATGGAATCCTGTAGCCAACGGATATGATGGACTGTACCCACTTGTCTTGAGTAAGGGAAAGCCAGGCTTTTGGGTACAGAGATAATCTTCCCCCGACTGACTCTGAAGGTGGACAGTCGGGCAGCCCCTCAGGGGTGCTGAAAGGGTTTGTCAGAGAAGGTTTCTCGACTACCCTGATTCTGCGGGCCCCCTCTGCCTCTAGGACGGCGTCTAATATTATTGTTCCCCCCTCTGCCTCTGGAGGGGAAACAACTCTGTGCGTCCGGTAAGACACCCTGTGGTTGTTTGCGGAACCACATCCCCCCCCCCTTCTGACCCTTGGGGTAGGATCTAGAACAGGTAGAAAAACAGACTCCGACGGCAGAGAGAGTCTTACCTTCTACCTCGCACCTTGTCCGAGTATCCTTCACTTGTGGACCAAAGAGAGATGATCCATCAAAAGGGGAGTTAGTGAAGGACGCCTTGAAAGGGTCCACAAAGCTACATAGCCGCATCCAGGCATGGTGGCGTAAGGCCACCCCTGTACCTGCGGCTCTGCTCGCTCCATCAGCCGCGTACGAAATCAGGCGCATGGAGGAGTTAACTACTGAATTAAGGGTAGCCAGCTGGGAGTTCATCCTATCCTGAAACCCCACAGCTGATGGGTCCTTCAACACTTCACTCATATCCTTGAGCAAGTCCCTCTGGAGACGAGTGAAATGACACAGGTAATTCAGCGAACGCATAGAAAAGGTTGCTGATGAGAACATCCGCTTACCGTACCTGTCCATGGTGCTAGATTCCTTATTAGGAGGATGAACAGGTACCGAAGGATCCGCTAGTTCCTTCTTGGTGGCTGCAGCCACCACCATGGCATCCACAGAGACACCTTTGGACAAAAACTCCTCGTCTTTGGGGGCAGTGATAAATTTGGCTGGCCTCCTAGGGGTGGGTTCCACCGAGTCAGGAGCCGCCCAAGCCTTCCTCGCCACCACTTCCATGAGTGGGTCAAAGGGAGGGGACACCCAGGAGGTGGAAGGTCGAGAACCAAACGCCTCAAGGTACACTGATTCGTCCTCTGAAGGGTTAAGGGCTGGCCAATTCCCCCTCTGATTCAAGATTTCTAGTATGTCTGCAAAGGAGACGTCTTCAGAGGGGGAACCCTCAGAATCTTCCAAATCAGTGTCAGAGGTGACAGACTCAGGGGAGTCAATGTGCTTCCTCTTGCACTGTCTCTTCCTAGGGGGTTCTCCTGCAAGATCAGGAGAGGCCTCGGAAGAGGAGGAAATTCCCACTGGGGATACTTGAGGCGCAGATTCTCTATAGTCCGAAGCAAGGGGGTGAGAAGAAATCGCCGCAGGCACTGTTGAGGGAGGGGCTGATGGAGCAGACTGTGGAGTAGTACCAGGTTCTAACACGCTCTGCATGACCTCAAAGGCACCCCTATCGGGCAGGGCCAGAGGTCTCCGCTCCGAAGAGCCGAAAACCTCCCCCAGCACCAACAAGGATGGCTCCGAAGCCGATGGAGCCGAACTAACCAGCGCCGAAGCACCGAGAGGGAGAGCGGGGTCAGACAAGGGTCCAATGCCACTCGCCCCCTCGGAGCCGACTAGGGAAGTCCGGCACCGAGATCCCTCCAAGGAGGAAATCAGAGCAGACGACGGCGGCGCCGAAAGGAAAGGTATCGGTTCCGACGCTCCCACAGTCTCGGCTCCGAGCAGCACCGGCTCCGAACAAGAGAGTCGGAGGAGGAATGTCCAATGGAACAGGGGTAGCCATCGACTGTTGAGTCGGGCTGTGTAACATCTGGGCCAGTGCCTCGGACTTAAGTCTACTCACCACCCTCTGCAAATCATGGTCCGAAAGTCTGGAGGACCTAGAGGAGTGTGACCTATGGCTCCGTTCAGACAAGAGCGGTGACGCTGGAGCCGAATGAACGGAGCCGATAGGAGACCTGGACCTCTTTCTAGTAGTCTGTTCCGACAAGAGTATCGGAACCGACTTCGACTTATCTGTCTCGGCCCCAGCCGGAGCCGAGGACACGGTGTGTGTGGCAGGTCTAGAATCATCGGCTCTGGCCGGAGCCAATGTTTGAACTGTATGAACGGCCTTTGAACCTCCGGAGGACGGCTCAGACACTGGAGCAGACTGCCTGGAGGGCTTAGAAGGCTTCCCCGACATAGACTGTGTCGGGGGACCTTCAGGCTTCAATAAGCCTCTTAAGATTAATTTTTACGTTCCTGCAGGACTCTAGGGCTGAAATCATGACAGACAGCACAAGAGTCCTGCAGGTGTAAAGGTCCCAGGCAATACACACAAGAAGTGTGACCATTTGTCAGAGACATCTTCTGACAGCACGAGTCACACTTCTTAAAGCCTGAGACCTTCGATTCTTTAGACATATCTAAAGACAAGTCTAGTGCAATCACCCACACAAACACACAGATTACACTAAAATTTAAATTTAACTAAATTTAACAAAAAATCCCGACAGAAAAAAACACACTCACTCCATCTACTAGGAGGGGTGGGAAGGGGCCTAAGGGAAAAAACCCTTGGAAAAAATTTTTGGAAAAAGGAAGATATTTGTAAGGGAGTGCTAGAGGACTAAGTAACTAACTAAATACTATCAAAAAACTAACTTAAAGGGGGTCTAAGTTTACTAGAACTTTAATAAATTTAACTAACCTGCAGAGCCAGTTGGAAAAGCACCTCGTCAGCTAAGCGGCAAACGAGATCTGAGGAGTTACCGCCTAGCATTGTGGGATATGGGGAAGCCTCGAGCCGGTGGAATTAGCTCTCGAGCTTTAGTATTGGCCGAGTCGGAGCAGAGGATCGGCTCCGAACCCATCCAGCAAGAATGAAGGCAAGATAGACAACTTAACATGCCACAGTTTAAAAACAAACCTCAGTTAGACTGTATGGTGTCCCAGAAATCATGCCCCATGTTCAGAAATAATGCTTAAGACAGATAAACATCCTCACTTGCCCAAGTGTTTTAAGACATTTACTTTCTAATGAAATTGGTTAAAAAAATGGATTAGCACAAGAGACTACTACAGAAGTCTCAGATAAATCAGCAGGCACAGTACATACAGAAACACGGACCTAACCACTCCATCCTGACACGTGTACAAGCCAGACAGAAAAATCATCATTACATGTCCAAGCAAAACATGCAACAAAAAAAAAAAAACAGTCGGCAGAACCATCAACCACAGTCAGTTAAGTGGCTATGCAGCTATCCCTCCAACTACTCATACTTAATTTCATCCATCCCAAAAAAGTCTAGGAGACTGCCGTTTACCTTCTTCTTTTCACTGGAAGATGGTTCACTACCAGAATGTCTCCCTGGCTCCATCAAAGTGGGACCCTTCACCCTTGTAGAGGATTTGGCAAGACTACTCTCAACCAATTCATCATCAAATTTTTTGCGCTTGATAAATCTGTCAAGAAGAAGAAGTCACTTTCATTCTATACAAAGTCTAACTTGTTTTGAGTTTGACACAAAAAAAAAAGAGACCACTTCAGTTCTGAGAGGTACCCACTTACCGTAACAAAACTTGTCAAACAATTTCATTTAAAAAATAGCCTATTCAGCTCTTAGTCAGTCTGGCCTTTTTTTTCAGCAGATAAACAGCCCCATGAGGGAGGAGTTGTCAACTACTGTTCAAGTGCAAGATGACATGCGACTTCTATGAAAGCAGAGCTACCCCATACAATACTTCGACTGGTGATCAACTTGTAAATTACAGTTTGGGTGCAGTAACTGATAGTATGTTGACAGTTACAATCAACTGTTTGCAACTTACACAAACTACAAGGAATGCATTCAAATGAGAAGTTATGTACCTACCATAACGTTCCATGTTAGTTGTCTTCCCTCGCCTTCTTTCTTGCTTGATGGTTCGGAGCCAATCCTCGGCTCAGACTCGGCACTTTGCTAAGCTCAAGAGTCACTTTTACCAGCTCGAGGCAGCCCCATATCCCATGATGCAAGGCAGTAAGTACCCAGATCTCGTTTGGTACCTATAGGCAATAACACCTAGCACAAAAAACTTCTCAGAAGGAAAGAAAGGTAAAAAGCCTAAAGGATGGGCTATAAGGAAGACCAAACAACTAGCTGATCTTAAGAAGTAATCTTCCATATAGGGAGAAAAAGGTCTGTCCAGGCCAGGGGGCAGGAGGGAGGGTCGCAAGAAAGAAGGCGAGAAGACAACTAACATGGAACGTTATGGTAGGTACATAACTTCTCAATGTTAAGTTGTCAATCTCGCCTTCATTCTGCTTGATGGGACAGCGTCCTAGCACCTCTATCCTGGGTGGCTCAATGGAACAGACTCTTGAGAACTGTAGAGCCAAAACTGGCTCTATCCCTGGAGGCCAAATCCAATTTGTAATAAGAAACAAAGGTATGAGGAGTGGCCCAAGTGGCTGCTGCACAAATAGTGTCTAAAGGAAGTCTAGCCTGAAAAGCTGTGGAAGTGGCTAAGCTTCTGGTTGAATGCGCTTTTGGTTTTGAGCACAGCTGTTTTCCCCTGAGCTGATAGATTTCGGAGATGGTAGCAGAAAGCCATCTAGATAAGGTCACTTTGGAGACAGGAAGGCCTTTCTTATTTTCAGCATAAGAAAGAAAGAGCTGATTGGATTTCCTAAATTGTTTTGTTCTGTCCAAATAATATCAGAGTTGGCGGTGAACATCAAGATAATGTAATTTTTGTTCCGATCTGTGAGTAATTAGGGAAAAATACAGGGAGGTCAATAGATTGGTTCAAATTATTTTTCGAGGCCACCTTAGGCAAAAAGGTTGGATTAGTTCTCAAGGATACCCTGTCTTTGTGGAAGACCAAATAAGGGGGAATGAACAGAGAGAGCATGAAGTTCTGACACTCTCCTTGCCGAGGTAATAGCAACAAGGAAGAGTGTTTTCCATGAAAGAAACTTCAGGGAACATGAAACAGCTGGCTCGAAGGGAGGAATAATTAAGGATGTCAGCACTAGATTTAGGTCCCATTGAGGAGGACGACTCCTGACTGGAGGTTTAAGGAGAAAAATTCCTTTTAGAAAGGCTCTACAAAGCCTGTGGGAAATAATGTTGTGATCTGCAAACCCGACATGAAAGTTCGAGATAGCAGCCAACTGAACTTTGACCGTGGAAGATGAAGAGCCCGAATGAAAGATTTCATTAACAGGGGCAGTAAAGGGATCTATATTTTTATCTTTTGCCCAACAAGAGAAGAATTTCCACTTGCTGGTATAAATCCTTCTAGTAGAGGATTTAAGGGAAGCCACTATGATATCCCTAACAGGATTAGAGATCATAGGAAGCCTGGCTAAGGAAGGAAGTGGAGCAACCAAGCTGTGAGGTTGAGAAAAGGAATAGAGCGATGCAGCTGACCCGATTGGTGAATCAGAAGGTCTGGCACTGGGTCCAGATGCCACGGCTGCACCAATAGGTGACGATGGAGGAACGGAAACCAAATCTGTCGAGGCCAATAGGGAGCAATGAGCAAAACGGTGGCTTTCTGGAGTACTTGTGGAATCAACGGAAAGGGAGGAAAGGCATAAAGAAGTCCCTGGGGCCAATCCTGGGTTAGAGCGTCTCTGGGGGGATGGCCTGGCAGTGGGAAGAGAGAAAAGAAGTCTGGGCATTTGCTGTTTTGGGGAGTAGCAAAAAGATCGCAACATGGGCGGCCCCATTCTAGAAAAATCTCCTCCACTATAGATTGTTTGAGAGACCACTCGTGAGGCAAGAGAATAGCTCTGCTCAATCTGTCCGCTAAAATGTTGGTTTTCCCAGGGATATGCGTTGCTACCAGAAACCGATGAGAGGAGATTGCCCATTGCCAAAGTCTGAGAGCTTCTCGACACAAGGGGTAGGACTTGGTTCCGCCCTGTTTGTTGATATACCATACTACAGACATGTTGTCTGTGTGAACTGCAATTGTTCCCAAGGGAAGAAAGTCGTTGAGGGCTTGCAACGTCAAAAGCACTGCTCTCATCTCTAGGACATTTATGTGCAGGTGGTATTCGAACGGTTGCCACGTCCCATGAACCATCCTGCCCTGATAATGACCCCCCCCACCCGATCAAGGAGGCGTCCGTAGTGACTGTGGCTACCGGGGCCGGGGATACAAAGGGTCTGCCTTGATGAATCTGGGGAGAAGAAATCCACCATGATAGATGATTCTTGCAAATTTGTGTCACCAGGATTTGGTGACGCATGGGAAGTTGTTGGTAAGACCACTGGGTGAACAACAGCCATTGAAGAAGACACATGTAGAAGCGGGCCAAGGGAAGAAGGGTAATGGCCGCAGCCATGAGGCCCAACACCTTCAGAACCATTCTGGCTTGCACCTTTTTGCTGGCAAGGATGATCCGCATGTGACTTTGGATATCTGAGATTCTTTGGTCTGTGAGGGTTGCTGACATCCGAACAGTGTTTAAGTTTGCGCCTATGAAAGTAATAGACTGGCAGGGCAATAAGGAGGATTTTTCGTAGTTGATCGAAATTCCTAACTGAGTGCAGAGATTTAGGGTGTAATCCCTGGCTTGGAGAAGTTGATGCCTGGTGGTGGCTGAAAGGAGCCAGTCGTCGAGATACGGAAACACCTGGAATCCTTGACGTCTCAGGTGAGCCGTGACCACTGCCATACATTTGATGAACACTCTGGGAGCTGTAGTGAGACCAAAGGGCAGGGCTCTGAATTGAAAATGAATGGACCCCAGCCGAAAGCGGAGAAACCATCTGGAGCGTCAGTGAATTTTTATGTGATAGTACGCGTCCTGAAGGTCTATTGAGCACATCCAGTTGTCCTCGTCTAGGAAGGGCAAAATTGATTGAAGTGTGACCATTCGAAATCTTGTCTTTCTCACAGACTTGTTGAGTCTGCTGAGATCCAATATTGGTCTCCAGTCTCCCGTCTTTTTGGGGACCAAAAAGAATCTTGAGTAGATTCCGGGCTCTGAATGGTCTGTTGAAACTGGCTGAATGGCTCTTTTTTGTAGAAGCTTTGATACTTCTAACTTTGCAATTTCCCTTAGACCGGGTGGCACATCTGGAAGGGAATTTTTGTTAGTGAAAGGACTTTCCTCGAAAGGAATCTTGTAACCCTCGGATATGATCGACTGTACCCATCTGTCTTGAGAGAGGGAACGCCAGGCTTCTGGGTACAGCGATAGTCTTCCGCCGACTGCCTCCAAGGATGGACAGCCGGGCAACATCCCAGGGATGCTGGAAGGGCTTGTCAGAGAGAGGCTCTCTGCTTCCCTGGTTTTGTGGACCCCCTCTGCCTCTAGAGCGGCGTCTGTTATTGTTACCCCCTCTGACTCTAGGGGTAAACTGACCACGTGTGTCTGGCGTGACTCCCTGGGATTTATGGAACCACATTTTTCCGCCCTTCTGACCTTTGGGGTAAGGTCTAGAGGGGGTAGAAAAATGGACCCCTACGGCAGAAAGTCTTGCCGTCCTGCTCACACCTGGTCAATGTATCCTTCACTTGAGGGCCAAACAATGCTGACCCATCAAAGGGAGAATTCGTGAAGGACGCCTTAAAGGGATCTGCAAAATTACAGAGCCGCATCCAGGATTGACGTCTAAGAGCCACTCCTGTACCCGCGGCTCTACTCGCTCCATCTGCTGCATACGAGATCAGTCGCATGGAGGAGTTAGCTATAGAATTAAGGATTCCTAGCTGAGAAGCAATCTTTTCTTGAGCCCCTGCAGCCGTAGGATCCTGCACTACATCACCTAGTTCTTTAAGGATGTCCCTTTGGAGTCTGGTGAAGTGGCATAAATAGTTCAGCGAACGCATGGCAAAGGTCGCTGAGGAGAACATCCGCTTACCATACCTATCCATGGTCCTAGAATCCTTATTAGGAGGATGGACTGGTACAGAAGGATCTGCAAGTTCCTTCTTAGTGGCAGCCGCCACCACCATGGCATCAACAGGGACACCTTTCGTAAGGAATTGCTTTTCAGAAGGGGCTGTAATAAATTTAGATGGCCTCCTAGGAACTGGCTCTACAGAATCAGGAGCAGCCCAAGCCTTTCGAGCAATAACCTCCATAAGGGGGTCGAAAGGTGGAGACACCCAGGAGGTGGAGGGTCGAGATCCAAACGCCTCTAGGTATACAGACTCATCCTCGGAGGGATTTATGGAGGGCCAGTTTCCCCTCTGTTTTAGGAGTTCTAGGATGTCTGAAAAGGAAACATCCTCGGAGGGGGATCTTGGGGATCCCTCCGACTCATCTAAGTCTGTATCTGAAGTGGTAGACTCGGGGGAGCCCAGGTGTTTCCTCTTACAAGTCCTCTTGCGCAGAGGATCTCCTGACTGGTCAGGAGAATCCTCGGAAGAGGGGGTTCTTCCCAGTGGGGAAACCTGAGGCGGTGGATCTCTAGGTCCGGGAGCAAGAGAGATGGAAGAGATATCGACAGGCACTGTAGAGGGAGGAGCTAAGGGAATAGACTGCTGACTGAGCCCAGTGGCCAGCACACTCTTCATCACCTCGAAGGCCCCCCTCCCAGGGAGATCCGAGAGAACCCGTTCCGAAGAAACTGGGACTCCCGGGCCCACCGAAAGGGAAGGCTCCGAGGCAGATGTCGGAGCAGAGCTCACCAAGGCCGAAGCTCCAAGGGGGAGAGTGGGGTCAGACAAGGGTCCGATGCCACTCACCCCCTCGGAGGAGGCCAGGGAAGCCCGACCACCGAATCCCTCCAAGGGAGGTCTCTAGGAGGAGATAAAAGAGTAGATGCTGAAGGTGCAGAAGGAGGGGGTATCTGCCCCTCAGCCATAGCCGTAACTATTCCCGAAGACTCCAGCTCCAAACTCTGTTGTAGAGTCGAAGGAGGAACTTGAAGGGGTGTGGACTAATAGTCGTCTGTTGAGACGGACTATGAAGCATCTGGGCCAGTGCCTGTGATTTTAATAATCTGCTTACCACCCTCTCTAAATCATGGTCAGATAACCTGGACAACCTAGATGATCGGCTCCGATGGCTCCGTTCCGAAAGAAGGTGAGGCCGGAGCCGACAGAATCAGTTCCAAAGAGGAGGACCTGGACCTCTTCCTCGAAGGAACCATCGTAGCCGATAAACCCACTGATCCAGTCGGAGCCGATAACTTTTCGGCTCCGAGAGAAGATCTAGATGCATCGGCTCCAGCCGGAGCAGATGCAGGCATCGAAATAGCGGTGTCGGAGCCGGTCGGCGCCAACACCGAAGCCTGGGCCACATGGTCGGAGCCAGTACTCGGAACAGACACCAAAATGACCATAGAAGTATCGGCACCGATAGCCATCGGTGCCGAAGATTTAGCCAAGGTCGGATCGGCTCCAGCGAGCGATCTCGACTCGACAAAGTCGAGCCAAGGCCGAAGGCTTTGGTACAGAAGCCTGGGCCTTAGACTTGGAAGGCTTTCCCGGAGCCGATTTGGCCGGGGAGCCCTCCGGTTTAAGAGTCCCCTTAAAATGAGTTTGTTTCTCCTTTCCTGCAGGACTCTCTGGCTAAAAGAGTGACATATTGCACAGGAGTCCTGCAGGTGGAGAGGTCCCAGGCAGTATAAACAAGAAGTGTGACAGTCTGTCAGAGACATCTTCTGACAGCACGAGTCACACTTCTTAAAGCCCGAGACCCTCTGCTCTTTGAACATAGTGGATACAAAGACAGTACACACACAGTCCCAAACAAAACAATTAAAATTAAAGTATAAGCAGTAAAAACCTCACACACACACACACACCCTGACAGGGGGGGGGGGGGATGGAAGGCCTGACTAAAAAAATTAAGGAGGAAGGATAAATTTAGTCAAAAAGGGGCTTACAATTAACTAAAAATGAAAGATTTCTAAGAAAAAATTAGTTTTAAAGTGAAAGGGGCTTATAGCAGTTTAAATTTAAACACTTACCAGGAGCTGGTAAAAGGAGGACCTCATCAGCGAAGCGGCAAACGAGATCTGGGTACTTACCGCCTTGCATCATGGGATATGGGGCTGCCTCGAGCTGGTAAAAGTGACTCTCGAGCTTAGCAAAGTGCTGAGTCGGAGCCGAGGATCGGCTCCGAACCATCAAGCAAGAATGAAGGCGAGATTGACAACTTAACATTCCAAATTCAAATGGAAGACTTTAAACATATATGTATTGCTGTAGAAATCTTAATTCAAAACTAATGCTGCAGAAGTAGGTTCACAGGTTCATAGGAGGTTTCTACGCTAATGGCACTAGAGCGCTTACAAGCCTAGCCATGTTAATCCCAAGTCGCCTCAGTTCTTCTTGGTTAGATGGACATAATTCGCACAGCGAGTCTATGATAAACACAGACTATCCCTGTCCATGAAGGACATGGAAGCCACCTCTGGGGTGAATTTGCAGTCGCCCATCCATTTGTCCAAGCTGCAACTGAATAGGAATAGGGTCAGTGAGGATAACTGCTTCACGTGAGTTGGAGGATTTGTGTTTTGTTCTTCATGTGAACTGAAAGTTTATTCCAAAGCAGTAGCAATCTCTGGGAGAAACAAATGTCTCTTCGGCATGTTAAGATTCCTACAGCGAGCGACTTTTATGCTATTGGACTTTGCAGCATTTCAGAGACTGCCCTGTAGGCCAGGCACAAGTCGCTTCTCAGAGGCCTATACAATACAAGACTACAGTGACAGGGCTTTCGGTCTATCCATGCAAGTCATGGTCTGGAGGCCCTGTATTTTCTTGGTGAGAAACCTCTGTGGCCTTCATCTGCTGCAGGTGTCTGGTGAAGTACATTCAGAAGGGAGCTATGTACTCATTTAATGGTCTGATAAGGGTAGAGTAAAGTTTTGTGAATGTGTTTCTAGACATCCAAAGCAGCAGCTTCATGACTCGGGTTCATAGGATGAACCTAGACTATTGGCCCAGAGGCCCTTAAAAGCCTTGCCAAGAATTTCGCCCAAGTTCCCTCAAAGTCAGCACCTGTTCCCCCTTGTCCAGCAGGACACAGGTGGGACCTCATGGGTATATTTTCTGTTTCCCATCCAGTCGTCCATGTTCATCTTAAAACAGGGATAGAAAGGCACTCTGCCCGACATGGAGAGGGAGTCTATTCCACAGATTGGGGGGGGGGGGGGCGTCCTTGGGACACAAATTTATCCCACCAACAAGTTCGATTAATGTCACAGACCAGGTTAAGGCCTTGTGTGCGGGTCGCGCGAGTGGAATTCGTCTTACGGATATGCAGCAACTCCATCAAGGCTGGGTCTGAAATGGCCTTGTATGCCAGACACAGGTCACCTCTGAGCAGTCCGTATGAGACTGAGAAGAGGGACAGGGCTTTTAGCCTATCTGTATAGGATAGGTGTTTGAGACCCGGGATCTTCCTTCTCAGGAACTTCTGCGGTCTCTCCAACTGCTGCATGTGCTTGGCAAAGATATTCTTACAAGGAGATGAAAAGCAGCCCGTCAAGCTAAAATCATTTTCAATCAAGTATCAGGAGATATGCAAAGCGTCAAAAAAGCAGAGAAATTACTTTACCCCTCACCCCATGTTTATTTCTCATCCCAGGTTCATTACTCAATTATATGCCAAGCAATAAGTGACAAATGGTTGACTATGAACCCTTGAAATTAAACATGACAGAAGTGTGAATGTGTGCGACTGCCTAAATTTGCAAGAAACTATCTCGGTAAAAAATAAAGTAGTTAAGCTGCTGTACTTCTGTTTCAATGGTGAAAGGCTGGAAAAGTACAGTTTTGTACCTACCATAAATGTAGATGTTAAGAGTGCTCATACAGCTGCAGTCATTACAGATGGGTTATCCTGCCGTCAGGTGGGTCTTCGGTCGGCCGAATTCCAAAGTCTAGGTCCGGCATCGGTTGTCGTCGCTTCTTCCCTGACGTCAGTGCGGCAGGGGTACAAGAGAGGCAGCCAACGCCATTTTCTTCAGTTTTTCTTGCCCCAGATGTCAGGTGCCCCCAGAAGGAAGGCAAAACAATGTTATGCAAAAATGCAATATAGAATAATCAAAAAACAGTAGTTGCAAGCAAATACACCATAAGAGTACCTCACATAGGTTGTATGATAAGGTGTTTGTCATAAGGCCTGTCCTAAGAGGGGACGGAGGGGGGGGTAATCTGGACTGCAGCTGTATGAGCACTAACAACTACATTTATGGTAGGTACAAAACTGTACTATGTTCATCGTGCATACAGCTGCAGTCATTACAGATGGGAAGAATCCCAAAGCTAAGTAAGAGTGGTAGGCACTAAGTGGAACTAGGAGGAGTGAGGATGCCCTGCAAGACTGCTGTGGCAAAACCCGCTCTAGATTTAGAGTACAGTGGAAGGTGATAGTGGAGAAAGTGTGCACTGAACTCCAAGTGGCTGCTTCCAAAATGTCCTTGGTAGGGACCCCCCTGAGGAAAGCTGCAGAGGTAACTGTGGACCTGGAGGAGTGGGATCTGATGCATGCAGGCAGTTTTTCCATGAAATGAGTAACAAAAGCTTATGCAGTGGGCTATCCATTTTGAAATTGTCTGTTTGGAAATGGCCTTTCCTTGAGCACCTGTAGCATAGGACACAAAAAGAGTTGCTCGGATTTCCTGAATGACTTTGTCCTGTCCGAATAATAACGAAGTTGTCTGTGAATGTCCAAGGAGTGTAGTAGTCTTTCCCCTTTGTTTTGTGGATTTGGATAAAAGGTACGTAAGTGGATAGTCTGATTCAGAGCTACACTGGATACTACCTTTGGCATAAAAGGTAGGGTTGGTTCGCAAGGAAACTCTGCCCTGATGGAAAATGACAAATGGTTGCACAGCCATGAGGGCCTGTAGCTCCGAAACCCTGCGTGCTGAGGTGATAGCCAGAAGAAAGGCAGTTTTCCATGACAAGTATTGTAGTTCTGTTGAAGAAGCTGGCTCAAAGGGAGGAAGGGTCAGCTTTTCCAATACGAAGTTGAGGTCCCAAGCAGGGACTGGTGGTTTCCTTGGGGGTTTTATATTTTTTGCCCCTCTGAGGAGCTGCCTTAAGAGAGGATGTGAGAATAAAGGAGGATCTGTGTTGTATTGTGCAGAAATGGCTGAAGCGTGGATCTTGATGGAGAAGGAAATTCCACTATTTAACATCTCAGTTAGGTACTGAGAAATTTGAGTTATATTTATTACCCAAGGATTCTGGCCCTTTTCTTGATTCCAGGCACAAAATCGTTTCCATTTGGCGGAGTAGGCTTTTCTAGCAGAAGGTCTTCTGGCCTCCAAGATGACATCCTGCACCTCCTTGGAGAGGAGAGTCTGTTGGGAAATCAAGGAATTCTCCATGCAGCTAGATTTAGGGTTTTGAGCTGGCTGTGAAGGGTTTTGCAGTTGTGCTGGGACAACAGAAGAGGAACTAGAGGTAGGATCCATGGTGGGGAATGTGTCAGGCCCTTCAGGAGCGGATACCAGTGTTGTCTTGGCCAGTCTGGAGCAATGAGAATCATTTGCGGCCTCTCTGCTCTGGCTTTTAATAGAACTTTGGGCAGAGAGGAAGAGGCAGGAAGGCAAACGGTCAATGTTGTCCAATTGGCAGAGTGCGTCCACTTTCCAGGCCTGTGGATGATAGGTCCTTGAACAAAATTTTTTCAACTGGTAATTTCTGTGGGTAGCAAATAGATCTAGGCCTGGCTGTCCCCACGCCTGAGTTATCTTTGTGAAAACTTAAGGATGCAACTTCCATTTGTGTGGATCGGTCATATTTCTGCTTAGGTTGTCTGCCAGTGTGTTTTCCTTCCCTGGCAGGAATTGTGCCGGTAGTTGAATTTGCAATTCCAGTGCTGTGTTCCATAGGGTCATGGCTTGCCTGCACAGGGGGTATGAATAAGTTCTCCCCTGTTTGTTTATGTACCACATCACTGTGGTGTGGTCTGTCCTTATCAATAGCTGGCCTGGATGCAGTAGGTCTTTGAAGGTCATAATAGCATTTTGCATGGCTAGCATCTCCTTTTGGTTGATGTGTAGGTCGCTTCTCTTTTTGGGACCATTTTCCCTGAATGCACTGATCTGCCATGTGTGCTCCCCAGGCGTAGTCTGAGGCGTCTGTTGTGATGATTTGAGTTGCTTGAGGTACACAAAGGGAGATGTGTGTTTCTTTGGCATGCTTGAGCCCACCACAAAAATTCCTTTTGAAGGCATGGAATGAGTGGTACAATTGTTTCCAAGCTGTGGCTGTGTTGAGACCATAAGTTTTTTAGGTACCATGGAAGCTTCCTCATATGCAGCTTTGCACATGGGATTAGTAAGATGCAAGATGCCATGAATCCCAGATCCTGCAGGACTTTCCTTGCAGTTAGCCTGGTGAAAGTTGCCATTTTGCTGAAGTATTGAGACAGTTGCCCTTGTTTGTCTGGCGTGAGGTAGGCCATCTGGGTGGTTGTATTCAAGCTGGCACCCAAGAAAATTATTTGTTGAGAGGGTATAAGTTTTGATTTCTTTTTGCTGACTGTGTATCCCAGGAAGTTTAACAGTTTTATTACAAACGCCAGGTGCTGCAATAGTATGTCCTTGCTGTCCGCTTGGATCAGGCAGTCGTCCAGATATGGGTAGATTTGTATTCCTTGTAGTCTGCAGAAGGCGATTACTGATGCCAGGCATTTCGTAAACACTTTGGGTGCAGTAGATAAGCCAAAAGGCAATGCAGAGAATTGGTAATGGGTTGAACCTGCAAGAAATCTGAGGTATCTTCTGCAATCTTGTCTGATAGGGACATGCAGGTATGCCTCCTTGAGGTCCAATGTTACCAGCCAAGACTCCTTGCCCAGCATGGGAAGAAGCTGCTGTAATGTGAGCATCTTGAATTTTGGCACCTGTAGATATGTGTTTAGGATGGATAGGTCTAAGATAGGTCTCCAATCTTTGTCTTTCCTTGGTACCAGGAATAGTCTGGAATAAAAACCTTGACCTTGTTCTTTTTCAGGTACCGCTTGAATCGCTTTCATGTCCATGAGAGCAGAAATTTGTTTTTGTGCCTCTGCCCTTTGATTTTGTGGCAGGTTTGGCATGCCTCTCATTTTTGGAAGGGTGTGAAAGTGGAACTTGTAGCCTCTGTCTATAATGTCCAGAATCCATTCGTCTTTTGTAACAATATGCCAATTTTTTGAGAATGCCAGTTTTCCACCCAAAGGTGCTGCCATTAAAGCTTTGCTTGGCAGGTGTAGGGGGAAGTCATTGTGTCTGTTTTCTAAATGACTGTGATCTATCTTCTCCACCTCTTGGGGTTGGTGCTTGCCACTGTCTGGCTCTATGATCCTTGAGGTTACCCTCTACCCCTTGGGTGTCTGTATCTGCCCCTTTGAGGTCTGTCCGTGGCTGGAAAGGACCAATTTTTTGAAGGCCAGTTTCTGCTGAAACGTGGAGGTTGTACCTGCAGGAAATCTTTCACTGTTTGCATTGATTTCGCTTTTTCCTCCATTTTCTTTAGTACCTCATCAGCTTTAACACCAAACAATACATCTTTTTGAAGTGGTGCATCTAAATTTTGCATTGACATGATCTAGTAAGGTTTGCTCTTTGAGCCAAGCATGTCTACGTATAACAGACCCTGTAACAGCAGCTCTACATGAGGCCTCTACAGCATCAAAACCACACTGCAAGGTATGTTTACCCAGTTGCTCTGCACCATGCAACAAATCCTGCAACTCTTTCAAGTTGTTCTGGTTGTGTCACTTTGCTTTTCAACTGAGATAACAAAAACTGTTGATACTTTAACATATGGAATTGACAGTTTAATGCCCTCATGGTTAAAGTGGCCAAAGTATACACCTTTTTCCCCCACCTTTCTAATGCTCTGGAATCTCTCTCTGAAGGTAATGAGTTTTTAGCAGTAGAGGCCTTAATTCCCTTGGGACCCTGTGAAATAGTTTCTGGGTCAGCGGTATGGCTTTTATATAGGCACTGGTGAGAATCAGGAACCCGGTAATACCTGTCTGGTTTAACAGGAGCTGGAGGTAAAGAAACTAGATTAAGGCTGGCTTCTGTGTACACATCATCCAAAATATCTAAAACAGGAGGAATAGCCAGGGGCCTATGCTGGGGGAGCAGTAGAAATTCCCTGAGCCTTTTCTTGGAATCTGAGTAATCTTGGCCTTACCAGTGAAAGTGTTCCCTCAATGTATGCAGGGTTTCCCCAAAAGAGTAGTCCTCGGGGGGGGGGGGACAGAGGGAATAGACTCCTCAGCATCAGAGTCTTCGAAAGGGGAAAAGGTGTAATCCTGGTCCTCAGAGTGTTCTGAGGCAATAGAAGCATGATCTGAGGAAGGATAGTCTTCCTCTAATCTGGGTCTTTTGTCAGAGGGGGGGGGTGAGAACCCCTGATAAGAGTAATCAAATCCTCAGCCATTTTAAGCATCTGCTTTTTAGGCATGGGGCCTTGTGAGGAGGTCTGAGGACCCTGTTTTTTGGTTTTCATGGCTGCTTTAGATTTAGTGAAAGATTTAATAGAGAAGGAGGAAGGCCTGAAGACGCCTTCAGAAATGGCAGGCCTGTCTAAATTCTGAGTTTCCCCGCCAAGAGTGGTGTCGGTATCTGCAGTAGGAATGGGGACAGAGGAGCCTGCGACCTCGGGTACTGAAGTCACTGGTAATGTAATGTCATCGGTACTCAGGGGCTGCGTAGGCGCCTCGCTGTGAACCGGTAGTCGGCCTAAGCGTGGTCTCAGTAGTCGGTGCGGACCTTGGATGTTGGTCCTTATCTTTGCGTCTTTTGCTCAAAACTGGAGTCAGAGTATCCGACGACAAAATTAAATTTTTTGCCAAAATAATGAAGGGCGAACTCCGCCCGGCGCTTAGTGCGCTTGTTGAATCTAGCACTAAAACGGCAGGCCGAGACATCGTGGTCTGGGCCTAAGCAAGGTATACAGAAAGAGTGGAAATCCTTATGCGGTATTTACTTCCCACATGAAATGCAATTATTAACTTTGTCTGACATCGGTCTGAGGCAAGAAAAGTTTCCCCAACGGGGTACTTAGCTTTCAAGAAGACTTCGGCTGAAATACTTTCGTAAATCTCAGGAGCTGGCTGACCGGCACTTGCGAACTGCTTCTGCTTCGGGCACCGCGCGGCAAGAAAGACTGAAGAAAATGGCGTTGGCTGCCTCTTTCGTACCCCTGCCGCACTGACATCAGGGAAGAAGCGACAACCGACGCCAGACCTAGACTTTGGAATTCGGCTGACCAAGGACCCGCCTGACGGCAGGATAACCCATCTGTAATGACTGCAGCTGTATGCACGATGAACATCATTTTAATGCAAATGTAAGGCAAAACTGTAAATGGGAAAAACAAAAGATTGGTTTAAAAAGCTGTCACATTATCAACAGTACGTTTCTCAATGTCTAATACCTGAGGGGACCAATGTGCACAGTTCACAACGTGCGATACCAAAGGGACCCAATGTGTATAGTGCAGAGATTGGAAGTGATCTCTCTCATACAACTTGTAACAAAACAAGGAATCTTTATATAAAAAAAAAAAAAAAAATCAATGTAAAGTAAAATTATTTTATTATTTTTAAGTATTAAGGACTGGATTGGGTGCATTTGAGGTACACTTTAAATGGAACTATTTCTGTGGGGGGGGGGGGGACACTCATAGAAGTAAATTCATCGTAACACTGCATGTTCAAATAGCAACATCGCTGCTGCTGAATTCACAGTGAGTGGGGGAAAAAAAACAGAGGCAAATGCCAGACCTTGGAAAACTGCTTTCAGCAGCTGGATGTTGCTAGGGACACTGAGGTATAATTGTGTACTGTGACCATTAGAAAAAAAAAAACACTGCAAAAATGCCCTACTGTTAATTTTTTTTTGTGCCAAGAAATTTAAGCATGTCAATAAATTCTCTTCAGGATGGCTATGCGAATCTTTAAAGTCTACGTCAAAGTTTGTAGCATTCCCCCCGTAAAAATAAATGGAAAACATTTTACCTCTACACTAACTCAATGAATAAATGGCCGGGGCAAAATCAGCGTAAAAGCAGCTATATAGCATGCCAAATG